>NC_134357.1:223273111-223315611 GCF_048569485.1 Anomaloglossus baeobatrachus
CACGGTCCTGCAGTACCAAAAGTGGCCTGCAGACAAGGGAGGCGCTAGAGAGTAGTCGTGTGTAACTAACCAGTGAACAGCTTCGGATTTCTGAGTGACCCCCCCGGCTGTTCATGACAAATTGGTGGCAAGCGGTGGGATATAGAGCATTAGTGATCTGGTTTGAGCAATCATCCCTTTCACTAAAAACTTGCAAAAGTTTTGAGGATCGAACTCCGTGTTTAAATATACCTGGAACAATACTGTAAGTGTAGCAGTTACCCCTTTCCCTCTCTCTTGTTTTTCTATCTCTATCCTATCTTTTATTTGGCAATAATGGATGCTGTGACAGAAGCCTGGTACAATCAGCAGAAGGAGGTTCTTGCTGCACTCTGTAGATCCAAGTTGATTGTTGCTCATGGCAAAACGGGGCAGGACCTCATTAAAGAACTTTTACAATGGGACGTAGAGTAGAGCATGTCCGTTCCCCCAGTGCTGAAGAAGAGGAGGCAAGCCAAGCCCAGGATGGTGCTGCTGCAGAGTCCCCACCATCAACTGCAAGCCAGAGCAGTGACCGGGGCAACATGGACTCCTTCCTGCAGATGGCCCTACAACAATTCGCTGCAGATGACCGGGAGGGACGGCTGAACCTCATTCAGCAATATCGAGAGGCTGAGAGAGCCGAGCGAGAGTGCAAAGCCCAAAGAGACCATGAATTGAATATCCTCAAAGCCCAGCAGCAGACATCTTCCTCACTAAACGGTGAGTCCAATAATGCCAGCAGCTTTAAGCCCCGACTACAGCACTTTCCAGTGATGGAAAAGGATGGGGATTTGGACACCTTTTTGAGGGGATTTGAAAATACTTGCTTGCAGTACCAGTTGCCCTCAACACAATGGGCACGATATTTAACCCCAGGGCTGCGAGGCAAAGCCCTGGACGCGTTTGCCAGTCTCCCTCAAGAGCAGAGTGGAGACTATGAGGCCATAAAGCAGGCCCTAATATGGAAGTATCAGTTGACTCCAGAGATGTATCGCAAAAAGTTCCGGACCCTCCAGCATGGACCTCACGACAGCAACAGAGACTTTGTGGATGGGCTCCGGACTAACTTTAACCAATGGGCCTAAGGACTGTCCGCCACCACTGGTGAGCAGATAACAGACCTGATGGTAAAGGACCAATTCCAACACGCGTGTTCTGCAGACATGCGACAGTTCGTGATGGACCGGGAACCAAAAGATGCGACTACAGCAGCACAGATTGCCGACACCTATGAGGCCAACCGTCCATCGGGGGTGCGGAAGCCGTCCACCGCCAGCTGGAAAGGGGGTAAGATGACAACTACGACCACACCTGCCCCTACCAGCCGACCTCCCGTAGGTCCTGTGTCATCCACCAGTGCCCGGCCCACCTCTGACACTCGCAGGTGATTTTCCTGCAACCAGCCTGGACACCTCAGCTCCGCTTGTCCATAGAGACAGAAGAGGAACCCCACATCCAAGGCCCAAGGGCCTACTGGAACTGTCCTTTTGGCAAGGAAGGCGGGTGGTTGGGCCTGCGAAAACCTACACTCCGTCACCGTAGGCGGAACCCCCACTGTGGGGTTCAAGGACACTGGAGCCGACCGAACACTGATCCGCCCCGAACTGGTACCCCCTGAAAACTTTATCCCGGGAAAACTCCTGACTGTCACTGTGGCTGGGGGTGTTCACCAATCCTTCCCAATGGCCCTTGTTCCCCTCCACTGGGGTGCTGGGAGAGGGTGGAGGGAAGTGGGGGTGGACGAACATCTACCAACCAATGTTTTATTGGGGACTAATCTGGGGCAATTAGTTGCACAATTTCTCCCTGATGATCCTCCCGAATCCAATAAGTCATGTGATACAAATGTTAATAAGTCATGTGACCCGAATGCGGATATCCATAACGTAATTACAAATGTTGTAAATGGTAATAAAGTGGAGGTTTGTACAGGGGAACTCAGCCATGCCACGCGGTAGGGTGACGTGGCTGCGGACGACCCCAAGGTAGCAAGTGTCTTTGCTGACAGAGATGGAGGCAGACATGAGAACCACGAGGAAAGTGGTCAGATGCAGCTGAGCAGTGTCACAGCGGACAGTGACACCGCCCGTAGTACCTGTCAGGCTGATGGGGAAGAGTGGTTTTTCCCGGGGAGACAGCCTTCATCGGTAATGTCACCCGCAGTCAGAGTGCCCAGAACGCAAATGAAACCTTGCCTTCTGACACCTCTTCACCCAGAGGGATAACGGAACTGGTTACGGACCCAGAGCAGGTCCCAGAGGGTCCTGATGAGGTTGGAACCTTAACGTCACTTTTGGCTGCCTCTAGCCAAGAGTTCCAGGTGGCTCTACGAACTGATGCCAGTCTAGAGACGTTAAGGGACCTCGCAGAGAAGCCCTCCTCCGAGACCGATAAGGAGAGGGTATTCTGGGACCAGGGGAGGTTGTACCGGGAGACTGTTCCCTGTAACCCCCAACAGGAGTGGCTAAACGAAAGACAGCTGGTGGTGCCTCACCGCTTTAGGGGTGAGTTGCTGCGGAATGCCCATGAGATACCACTCGCCGGACACTTGGGGGTCAGAAAAACCAAGGCCCGGCTGTCTCACCACTTTTATTGGCCCAAAATGGGGACAGATGTTGCCAATTACTGCCGCTTCTGTATCACATGTCAAAGAGTGGGAAAGTCAGGGCCTGCTCCCACAGCTCCCCTGATCTTTTTGCCGGTGATAGAGGAGCCTTTCCAGAGGGTCGCTGTGGACATCGTCGGGCCTCTGGCCGTCCACAGCAGCTCTGAAAAAACGTTTCATCCTTACTGTGGTAGACTTTGCTACCGGGTATCTGGAGGCAGTGGCTCTGTCCTCAGTTAGGGCCGATAAGGTGGCAGATGCCCTCCTGGCTATATTCTCCCGAGTAGGATTTCCCAGGGAGATGCTTACCGACCAGGGGACTCAGTTCATGTCTCGTCTAATGGAGGCCCTCTGTAAGAAAATGCAGGTGCGACATCTGATATCAAGCGCTTGTCACCCACAGACCAATGGTTTGTTTGAGCGATTTAATGGTACCCTTAAACAGATGCTTAAGATGCTGGTTGAGTCACATGGACGTGACTGGGAGCGGTATCTCTCACACCTGCTGTTTGCTTACAGGGAGGTACCACAGGCCTCAACGGGGTTTTCCCCCTTCGAGCTCCTGTATGGCAGACGAGTCCGGGGGCCTCTTGGTCTGGTAAGGGAATCCTGGGAAGAGGAACTGAACTCCCCAGAAGTGTCCGTTGTGGAGTATGTCATCCGGCTCCGTGACAAAAGGCAGTCAATGACGCAGATGGTGCATGAGAATATGGTGCAAGCCCAGGCCAGCCAGAAGCGATGGTACGACCAACACGCTCGAGAGCGGGTGTACGAAGTGGGTCAGAAGGTGTGGGTCCTAGTCCCAATGACCCAGAACAAGCTTTAGGCGGTCTGGGAGGGTCCATACCTGGTGCATCAGCACCTCAATGACGTAAACTACGTGGTCACCATCGGCCATGCCAGGAAGAGGCAAAAGGTCTTCCATGTCAACATGATGAAGGCTCATCATGACAGGGAAGCCTTTGCCCTTCCTGTGTGTAGTCTTCCCGAGGAAGGCGAAAGTGAAGTCTTGGTGGACTTGCTTGCCTCGGCCCGGGATGGAGGGTCTATCGAGGAGGCGGCAGTCAACCCACAGCTATCCCTGGACCAAAGGTCCCAGCTGCGGGAGGTATTCCGGCCCTACCTGATGACCTTCACGAATGTCCCAGGGAAGACATGCCTAGCCACCCACCAGGTGGACACAGGGAGTCATTCACCAGTCCGTCAACCCCCATACCGTGTCTACCTAGAGGTACAAGGACATAAAAAGGGAGATCGATGAAATGCTAGTCCTAGGAGTGATCCAGAGGTCCAAAAGTGCATGGGCCTCGCCTGTAGTTTTGGTTCCAAAAAAGGACCGGATGACCCGGTTTTGTGTGGACTACAGGAGGCTAAATGCAACCACAGCACCCGATGCGTACCCAATGCCACGCATCGATGAGCTACTGGATTGCTTAGCCGGGGCCCGGTACCTGACAATCATGGACCTGAGTCGAGGGTACTGGCAGATTCCTATGTCCAAGGAAGCACAAGAAAGGTCCGCCTTCATCACCCCATTCGGGCTGTACGAATCCCTCGTCATGCCCTTTGGCATGAGAAATGCTCCTGCCACTTTCCAGCGATTGGTTGACCAGCTGCTTGAGGGACTAGGAGAGTTTGCAGTCGCTTACCTGGATGACATTGCCATCTTTAGTCCCACTTGGGAGGAACACCTGGGGCACCTGGAGCAGGTGCTCAGGCGGATCCAAAGCAATGGTCTGACTATAAAGCCAGGGAAGTGTCAGATTGGCATGACGGAGGTACAGTACCTCGGACACAGAGTGGGACCCTGAAACCAGAGCCAGGGAAGGTTGATGCCATCACCTCCTGGCCTACCCCCAAGTCAAAGAAGCAGGTGATGTCCTTCTTGGGTACGGCAGGGTACTATAGGAAGTTCGTTCCTAACTATAGTGCTCTTGCTAAGCCGTTGACGGACCTCACCAAAAAGAAGCTACCACAAGTAGTCACCTGGACAGATGACTGAACGGTCCTTCAGGGCACTGAAAGCTGCCCTCACCAATTCCCCAATCCTACAAGCCCCAGACTTCACCAGACGGTTCATAGTTCAGACAGATGCCAGTGCATTTGGCCTGGGTGCAGTACTGAGCCAGGTAAATGGGGAGGGAGAAGAGCATCCGGTGGTGTTTCTCAGCGGTAAGCTCTTACCTCGGGAAGTGGCCTACGCCACTGTGGAGAAGGAGTGCCTCGCTATAGTGTGGGCCCTTCCTCATGCTTTATATACGAATCCAATAAACCCAAAGGGCCTTATTGCTATCTGTAACGGGTCCCCAGCTACCTGTAGAAAGTCTGGGTGGTGGCAGCGTAATTGTTATAGCATAGAATTATTGGAGTGCTATCATTAAGGGTACGGAGGTATATACATATATACATTATAATTATATATATACACATACATATATACAATATAATTATACACATACATAATCTATAATCTATTATATATATATATATATACACATATACATATACATATACATACACACACATATATACATATACACACACACACACACACTGTCACGAACAGGCGGGGAAGTCACTCAGAAATCCGCAGCTGTTCACTGATTTGTTACACACTACTACTCTCTAGCGCCCCCCTTGTCTGCAGGCCACGTTTGGTACTGCAGGACAATGCATAAGATGAGGCTGCTGAGCTGATAATGCTCAATATTGGAGGTCTCACAGCAAGGGTAAATGTATATCTCACCGATTCCCGCTAATGGAATATATATATATACACACCTCATTACCCGTAATGATAGCACTCCAATAATTCTATGCAATAACAATTACGCTGCCACCACCCAGACTTTCTACAGGTAGCTGTGGACCCATTTCAGATAGCATAAGGCCCTTCTGGTTTCTTGGATTCGTATATAAAGCATGAGGAAGAAACTATTACATTTTTATATATTTAATCCGAAAATAGGCAGTGTTTAAAAAATATACAAGAATTTACAAAAGGGAACAATACACATTACGGCATAGACAGTTACATTAAAATAAAAGGTATAAAAGTGAAACTTACTAAGCTTGTGCCATAGAAGTGGCGTCTACTTAGGGAGTGGAGGAAACTCCAAGATGGTAGAAGAACGGCCAGCATCACCCTTCATGATGCCCTCCAAGTACTGACTAAGCCCCCAGAAAGGAGCTAGTTCCTATTATACCTTAGCTAACCCCCCTTGCTCTGTGACATCCTTTTATGGTCTCTTGTAGGCTGTGCTCCGATGTTCACAAAGTTCCATAATTCTAGGGTTTTTCATATCTTTGCTCCTGGGTCACACAGGTGAAAGATATTCGCGTCATATTTTAGATCTCGATTTTACAGTTACATTGATACCAAACACAACGCCTCTAGTACAATTTTAACTGGCCAATGCTAAGTGGTCGTGATTCCGGCGATCTCCCCGTCGGGCGAGACGGTGCGCTGGGTTCCGCACGAGACAGGGATTCTGGCAATATGTTTTTCATTTTTCTAGCATTAAAGCAGCACTTAAAACCTGCTTTTGGGAGTTTTCCCGCCAAATAGCACAAAGGATTGTCTTTCTCTGCATCTACTTTTTCTGTAGATCTTCCATCACCCATGTCGTAAATACCTTAAGCTTTCAGGCCGATCAGATAATCGTCATGACTATCTGTAGCTGATGGTGGAAATGAGGGGGGTGAAGACCCTTCAACAGTTTTACATGACACACATTTTTATATATATACACACATATATATACACTTATATATATATATATATATATATATATATACACACACACACATATATACATATGTATATATACATGTGTGTATATATACATATTTAGTGTGTGTGTATATATATATATATATATATATATATATATATATATATATATATATATATATATATATATATATATATATATATATATATATATATATATGTGTGTGTGTGTGTGTGTGTGTGTGTGTATTTATATATATACTAGAAGGTTGCCCGATTCTAACGTATCGGGTAGTCTAGAATGTGTATGTAGGGTAGCAGATTGAATAATAATATAATCAGCAAGTCTTGAATAATGATGGTTCATTTCTTGCTCGTTGGTCTCCCGCTGTGCAGCACGCATCGGCATATTTGACAGTGAGAGACCAACGATCTGAATGGGCAGGGAGCTGGCGTACACTGGTAACCATGTTACACAATTGGGTAACTATGCAAAGCGCTTTGCTTAGTTACTCGATGTGTACCATGGTTACCAGCGTACGCCGGTTCAAGGACACATATGCCGGGAGCCGTGGGTAAAGTGGCAACCATGGTACACATTGGGTAACTAACGAGAGCGCTTCCTATAGTTACAGGATTGTGTACCATTTGTTACCAGCGTACGTCGGTAAGCTGATAACCATGGTACACATTGGGTAACTATGCAAAGCGACAGTGCTGGTTTATTTTTTGCTTGTTGGTCTCCTGCTGTGCAGCACGCATCGGCGTGTTTGACAGTGGGAGACCAATGATCTGAATGGTCAGGGAGCCGGGGTAAGCTAGTAACCATGGTACACATTGGGTAACTATGCAAAGTGGTTTCCATAGTTACCCAATGTGTACACTGGTTAACAGCGTACGCCGGCTCCGGCACACGTGTGCCGAGAGTCGGGGTAAGCTAGTAACCATGTTACACATTGGGTAACTAAGCAAAGCGGTTTCTATAGTTACCCGATGTGTACCATGGTTACCAGCGTACGCCGGCTCAGGCACACGTGTGCCGGGAGCCGGGGTAAGCTAGTGGTTTCACACATCCGGCTTTTCTTGACTGTTTCAGATCCTGCGCGCTCCTGTAGGCTGGTTTCAGACGTCCGTGTTTTAGGTCCGTGTGACATGCGTTTTGTAACACGGATGTCACACGTACCCATGTTATTCTATGATGTGCTTCACATGTCCATGTTTGCACACGGACCGTGTGACTTTTCATGACCCCGCACGCACACACACACGCAGGTATCTTCGGCAGCACGGATGTCACACGGATGGCACACTGATGTGATCCGTGCGACATCAGTGTAAAACATACCAGAGAAAATATGGGTCTTTTTAATAAAAATATTCTCTATATTTACTTCTCTCCAGCGATGCTGTCTCCGGCTCTGCTGCCTTCCCCGCTCCTTATCGCCGCTCATTATACTCACTGAATATTCAGTGACCTGAGGAGCTGGAAGCAGGAACAGCGCTGGGGACTTCAGTGCCGGGGACCGCATCGCTGGGTGAGTGTACAGCAGAGTATGTGTGTGTGTGTACATGCATGTGGCGCTATGTGTGTATGCGCACGGTGTATCCATGTGTCTGCTGTGTGTGTGTGTGTGTATACATGCATGTGCGCTATGTGTGTATGCGCTCGTTGTATCTATGTGTGTCTGCTATGTGTGTATATGTGCTCAGTGTGTGTGTGTGTGTATACATGCATGTGCGCTGGTGTATGCGCTCGGTGTATCCATGTGTGTCTGTTGTGTGTGTGTATATACATGCAAGTGCGCTGTGTGTATGCGCCCGGTGTATCCATGTGTGTCTGTTGTGTGTGTATATACATGCATGTGCGCTGTGTGTATGCGCCCAGTGTATCCATGTGTGTCTGCTGTGTGTGTGTATATACATGCATGTGCGCTGTGTGTATGCGCCCAGTGTATCCATGTGTGTCTGCTATGTGTGTATATGTGCTCAGTGTGTGTGTGTACATGCATGTGCGCTATGTGTGTATGCGCACGGTGTATCCATGTGTCTGCTGTGTGTGTGTGTGTGTGTATACATGCATGTGCGCTATGTGTGTATGCGCTCGGTGTATCTATGTGTGTCTGCTATGTGTGTATATGTGCTCAGTGTGTGTGTGTGTGTATACATGCATGTGCGCTGTGTGTATGCGCTCGGTGTATCCATGTGTGTGTATACATGCATGTGCGCTATGTGTGTATGCGCTCGGTGTATCTATGTGTGTATATGTGCTCTGTATGTGTGTGTATACATGCATGTGCGCTGTGTGTATGCGCTCGGTGTATCCATGTGTGTCTGTTGTGTGTGTGTATATACATGCATGTGTGCTGTGTGTATGCGCCCAGTGTATCCATGTGTGTCTGCTGTGTGTGTGTATATACATGCATGTGCGCTGTGGTGTATGCGCCCAGTGTATCCATGTGTGTCTGCTATGTGTGTATATGTGCTCAGTGTGTGTGTGTACATGCATGTGCGCTATGTGTGTATGCGCACGGTGTATCCATGTGTCTGCTGTGTGTGTGTGTGTGTGTATACATGCATGTGCGCTATGTGTGTATGCGCTCGGTGTATCTATGTGTGTCTGCTATGTGTGTATATGTGCTCAGTGTGTGTGTGTGTGTGTGTATACATGCATGTGCGCTGTGTGTATGCGCTCGGTGTATCCATGTGTGTGTATACATGCATGTGCGCTATGTGTGTATGCGCTCGGTGTATCTATGTGTGTATATGTGCTCTGTATGTGTGTGTATACATGCATGTGCGCTGTGTGTATGCGCTCGGTGTATCCATGTGTGTCTGTTGTGTGTGTGTATATACATGCAAGTGCGCTGTGTGTATGCGCCCGGTGTATCCATGTGTGTCTGTTGTGTGTGTATATACATGCATGTGCGCTGTGTGTATGCGCCCAGGTGTATCCATGTGTGTCTGCTGTGTGTGTGTATATACATGCATGTGCGCTGTGTGTATGCGCCCAGTGTATCCATGTGTGTCTGCTATGTGTGTATCATGTGCTCAGTGTGTGTGTATACATGCATGTGTGCTGTGTGTATGTGTGTATGTGTGAACATATTATATATATATATATATATATATATATATATATATATATATATATATATATATATATATATATATACATACATATATATACATATACATATATACATATACATATACATACATATATATATATACATATACATATATATATACATATATACATATACATATACATACATATATATATATATACATATACATATATATACATATACATACATATACATATACATATACATATACATATACATATACATATACATATAACATATACATATACATACATATACATACATATATATACACACACACATGAATGTGTGGTATGTGTGACACGGACGTCTGAAGGCAGCTGTACACTGTGTACAGGACAGTGGCTGCGCCGCAACTTCCTGGTCACATGATAACCCGTGATCAGAGGTTGTCGCGCGGCAACTGTAGTGTACACAGTGCACGGGAGCGCGCCGGATGCGACAAAGTGGAGAAAAGGTAAGCGACAGTGCTGACGTGTGCCGGGAGCCGGGGTAAGCTAGTAACCATCTTACACATCGGTAACTAAGGAAAGCGGTTTCTATAGTTACCCCGATGTGTACTATGGATACCAGCCTACGCCGGCTCCGGCACACGTGTGTCAGGAGGCAGGGTAAGCTAGTGGCTTTTTCTCCACTTTGTCTTGCGGTGTGGGCTTCGGGGGCTGCAGCAGTCACCTGGGTGTCGGGCGTCTCCGTGTGGGTTCGGGGAATGCATTGCGGGGGGGACGGGGCCAGGGCGAGCATCCAATGTGTGAGGGAGCGGGGGCCTGGCCAAGCGTCCAATGCGTGTAGGGGGCCGGGACGAGTGGCCAATCCATGGGGGGGGGCGGGGCCATGGCGAGCCGAGCGGCCAATCCGTGCGGGGGGGCGGGGCCATGCCAAGCCCAGTGGCCAATCCGCTGGTTGTCACCGTAAGGACACAATTTTGGAGCAAGACAGACAGAATAAGGCAATTATATATATACTAGAAGGTGGCCCGATTCTACGCATCGGGTATTCTAGAATTTACGTATTGTGTAGTTCATGTATGATTTTTGTTATATATATATATATATAGATAGATGTTGTTGTCTGTAGTTACCAAGTGTTTGTGTAGGGGCTGTACATGTTCTGGGTGTGGCGGGGGGTGAGAGTGGTGTTTGTGTGTTGCGTTGTTTGTGGAGCGCTGTGTGTCTGTAGCGTTGTGTGTGTGTTGCGCGGTTTTGTGTGTGTGGTGTGTTTTGGGGGAGGTATGTTTTGTGCAATGTGTGTGTTGTGCGGTATGTGCGTATATTTGTGTGTGCAGCGTTGTCTGTGTGTGGGTGTCTGTGTAGGGCAGTTGTTTGTGGTTCCCAGTGTGTATGTGTGGTGTGTTGTGCAGCGCGCGCGCGCGCGTGTGTGTGTGTGTTGGGGGGAGGTGTGCACTTCCCATCGTGCTCCATCCCCCATGCAACGCACTCACCATCGTGCTCCATCCCCTATGCTGCGCACCCCCCATCGTGCTCCATCTCCCATCCTGCGCACTCGTAAACGTGCTCCATCCGCCATGCAGCGCACTCCCCCATCGTGCTCCATCCCCCATGCTGCGCACTCTCAAACGTGCTCCATCCGCCATGCTGCGCACTCCCAAACGTGCTCCATCCGCCATGCTGCGCACTCCAAACGTGCTCCATCCGCCATGCTGCGCCAGCATCAGCCTCTCTACCCGCAGCATCAGCCTCTCTCCTCGCAGCATCAGCCTCTCTGTCCCCAGCATCAGCCTCTCTGTCCCCAGCATCAGCCTCTCTGTCCCCAGCATCAGCCTCTCTGTCCCCAGCATCAGCCTCTCTGTCCCCAGCATCAGCCTCTCTGTCCCCAGCATCAGCCTCTCTGTCCCCAGCATCAGCCTCTCTGTCCCCAGCATCAGCCTCTCCATCCCAGCCTTCCCCTGGATCAGCCTCTCTGTCCCCAGCATCAGCCTCTCTGTCCCCAGCATCAGCCTCTCTGTCCCCAGCATCAGCCTCTCTGTCCCCAGCATCAGCCTCTCTGTCCCCAGCATCAGCCTCTCTGTCCCCAGCATCAGCCTCTCTGTCCCCAGCATCAGCCTCTCTGTCCCCAGCATCAGCCTCTCTGTCCCCAGCATCAGCCTCTCTGTCCCCAGCATCAGCCTCTCTGTCCCCAGCATCAGCCTCTCTCATCCCAGCATCAGCCTCTCTCATCCCAGCATCAGCCTCTCTCATCCCAACATCAGCCTCCCCATCCCAGCCTTCCCCAGGATCAGCCTCTCTCCTCCCAGCCTCCTCCAGCACGCCATGCTCCTCTGCCGACACTCACAGATCCGATCGCATACACTCACACACACCCGATCGCATACACACACACACACACACACACACACACACACACACATTGACTATATTGCACATACGCGCTCATACTCACAACATCCGGAGATACCACATGCTTCTGGCCATGTAATCCTCCGGCAGGTCCTGGAAGGTCACAACAGCACAGTATCGAGGCCGAGAAGCAAGCGATATCGCCGGATGCTGTGAGTGTGTGGATGCGATGTGTGTGTGAGGTGTTTGTGAGAGTGAGTGTGATCTGATGTGTGTGTATGTGTGGGTGTGTGTGCGGTTATGTGTGTGCGTGTGGATCTTCCGCCGCTGCAGGACCTTGATGTGCTGGTAACTATGCCAGCATGGTTACCAGCGCATCACGTCCCCCACTCGCACGGGTGCCCACACCAGCATACAGCGGCAAGGCCAGCAATGCGAGGGTAAGTGTCGGCTGGGTTGGCGGCGTACGCTGATGTGGGCTCCCGTTGGGGGGGGGGGGGTTGTACAGTACTCACCTGGGAGCCGTGACAAAGTCAGTTCGGGGAATGCGCGGGGGGGGGGGGGCAGAGCTAACGTCCATTGCGTGAGGGGGGCGGGGCGTGGCGTGGCCGAGTTGCCAATGCCTGCAGGGTGCCGGGGCGAGAGGCCAATCTGTGGGGGGGCGGAGCCTGGGCGAGCGGCTGGCCAATCCGTGTGGGGGCGCAGCCTGGGCGAGCGGCCAATCGGTGTGGGGGGGGCGGGGCCATGGCGAGCCCAGAGGCCAATCAGCTTTGTGTCACCGGAAGGACACAATTTTGAAGCATGACAGACAGACAGACAGAATAAGGCAATTATATATATAGACTAGAAGGTGGCCCGATTCTATGCATCGGGTATTCTAGAATTTACGTATTGTGTAGTTCATGTATGATTTTTGTTATATATATATATATATATATATATATATATATATATATATATATATATATATATATATATATATATATATATATATATATATATATATATAGATAGATGTTGTTGTGTGTAGTTACCAAGTGTTTGTGTAGGGCGCTGTACATGTTCTGGGTGTTGTCTGGGTGTGGCGGGGGGTGAGAGCGGTGTTGTATGTGTTGCGTTGTTTGTGGAGCGCTTTGTGTCTGTAGCGTTGTGTGTTGCGCGGTTTGTGTGTGTGTGGTGTGTTTTGGGGGGAGGTATGTTTTGTGTAATGTGTGTGTTGTGCGGTATGTGCGTATATTTATGTATGCCGCGGTGTTTGTGTGTGTGTGGGTGTTCTGTGTGTGCAGCATTGTCTGTGTGTGTGGGTGTCTGTGTAGGGCAGTTGTTTGTGGTTCCCAGTGTGTGTGTGTGTGTGTGTGGTGTGTTGTGCAGTGCGCGTGTGTGTGTGTGTGTGTGTGTTGGGGGGAGGTGTGCACTTCCCATCGTGCTCCATCCCCCATGCAGCACACTCCCCATCGTGCTCCATCCCCCATGCAGCGCACTCCCCATCGTGCTCCATCCCCTATGCTGCGCACCCCCCATCGTGCTCCATCTCCCATGCTGCGCACTCCCAAACGTGCTCCATCCGCCATGCTGCGCACTCCCAAACGTGCTCCATCCGCCATGCTGCGCACTCCCAAACGTGCTCCATCCGCCATGCTGCGCACTCCCAAACGTGCTCCATCCGCCATGCTGCGCACTCCCAAACGTGCTCCATCCGCCATGCTGCGCACTCCCAAACGTGCTCCATCCGCCATGCTGCGCACTCCCAAACGTGCTCCATCCCCCATGCTGCACCAGCATCAGCCTCTCTACCCGCAGCATCAGCCTCTCTACCCGCAGCATCAGCCTCTCTCCCCGCAGCATCAGCGTCTCTACCCGCAGCATCAGCCTCTCTCCTGCCAGCATCAGCCTTTTGTCCCCAGCATCAGCCTCTCTCCTCCCAGCCTACCCCAGCCTCAGCCTCCCCCAGCATCAGCCTCTCTCTTCCCAACATCAGCCTCTCTCCTCCCAGCATCAGCCTCTCTCCTCCCAGCCTACCCCAGCCTCAGCCTCCCCCAGCATCAGCCTCTCTCCTCCCAGCATCAGCCTCCAGCATCAGCCTCTCTCTTCCCAGCATCAGCCTCTCTCTTCCCAGCATCAGCCTCTCTCCTCCCAGCCTACCCCAGCCTCAGCCTCCCCCAGCATCCCAGCATCAGCCTCTCTCCTGCCAGCATCAGCCTTTTGTCCCCAGCATCAGCCTCTCTCCTCCCAGCCTACCCCAGCCTCAGCCTCCCCCAGCATCAGCCTCCCCCAGCATCAGCCTCTCTCCTCCCAGCATCAGCCTTTTCAGTCCCCAGCATTAGCCTCTCTCCTCCCAGCCTACCCCAGCCTCAGCCTCCCCCAGCATCAGCATCTCTTCTCTCAGCCTCCCCATCCCAGCCTTCCCCAGGATAAGCTTCTCTCCTCCCAGCCTCCTCCAGCACGCTGTGCTCCTCTGCCGACACTCACGGATCCGATCGCATACACACACACACACACACACCCGATCGCATACACTCACACCCACCCGATCGCATACACTCTCACACACACCCACCCGATCGCATACACTCACACCCACCCGATCGCATACACTCACGCACACACACATTGACGATATTACACATACGCGCTCACACTCACAACATCCGGAGATACCACATGCTTCTGGCCATGTGATCCTCCGGCAGGTCCTGGAAGCTCACAGCACAGTATCGCCGCCGAGAAGCAAGCGATAAGCACAGTATCGCCGCCGAGAAGCAAGCGATATCCCAGGATGTTGTGAGTGTGTGGATGCGATGTGATGTGTGTGTGAGGTGTGTGAGAAAGTGTGAGTGTGATCTGATGTGTGTGTGTATGTACCGCCGCTGCAGGACCTTGATGCGCTGGTAACTATGCTACCATGGTTACCAGCGTATCTCGTCCCCCGCTCGCACGGGAGCCCACACCAGCATACGCCGGCCAGCCCCAGCAATGCGAGGGTATGTGTCGACTGGGTTAGCGGCGTACGCTGATGTGGGCTCCCGGGGGTACAGTACTCACCTGGGAGTCGTGGCTCCGTGTCGGTCGGTTCGGGGAATGCGTGGGGGGGCGGGGCCAGAGCTAGCGTGCATTGCGTGAGGAGGGCGGGGCATGGCCGAGTTGCCAATGCCTGCAGGGTGCCGGGGCGAGAGGCCAATCTGTGGGGGGGGCGGAGCCTGGGCGAGCGGGCCGGCCAATCCGTGTGGGGGGCGCAGCCTGGGCGAGCGGCCAATCCGTGTGGGGGGGGCGGGGCCATGGCGAGCCCAGCGGCCAATCAGCTTTGTGTCACCGTAAGGACACAATTTTGGAGCAAGACAGACAGACAGAATAAGGCAATTATATATATATATATATATATATGTGTGTATGTATGTATGTATGTATGTGTGTGTAATATATGTGTGTGTATATACACACACACACAATATATATATATACACACACACACACACTATACATATACACATACATATATATATATATATATATATATATATATATATATATTATATATATATATATATATATATATATATATATATATATATATATATATATATATATACATATACACATACACAAGAAGGAGGCCCGATTCTACGCATCGGGTATTCTAGAATTTACGTACATGTTCTGGGTGTTGTCTGGGTGTGGCGGGGGGGTGAGAGTGGTGGTGTATGTGTGTTGCGTTGTTTGTGGAGCGCTGTTTGTCTGTAGTGTTGTGTGTGTGTGTTGCGCGGTTTGTGTGTGTGTGTGGTGTGTTTTGGGGGGAGGTATGTTTTGTGCAATGTGTGTGTTGTGCGGTATGTGCGTATATTTATGTATGCCGCGGTGGTTGTGTGTTGGGTGTTGTGTGTGTGCAGCGTTGTCTGTGTGTGTGTGTCTGTGTAGGGCGGTGGTGCGTGTGTGTGTGTGTGTGTGTGTGTGTGTTGGGGGTAGGTGTGCGCCTCCCATCATGCTCCATCCCCCATGCTGCGCACCCCCCATCGTGCTCCATCCCCATGCTGCGCACTCCCCATCGTGCTCCATCCGCCATGCTGCGCACTCCCCATCGTGCTCCATCCGCCATGCTGCGCACTCCCAAACGTGCTCCATCCGCCATGCTGCGCACTCCCAAACGTGCTCCATCCGCCATGCTGCGCACTCCCAAACGTGCTCCATCCGCCATGCTGCACACTCCCAAACGTGCTCCATCCGCCATGCTGCACACTCCCAAACGTGCTCCATCCGCCATGCTGCGCACTCCCCAATGTGCTCCATCCGCCATACTGCGCACTCCCAAACGTGCTCCATCCGCCATGCTGCGCACTCCCCAACGTGCTCCATCCGCCATACTGCACTTTATTAATGACCTTGTGGATGAGATTGATAGTAAAGAGGTTAAAAAGAATTGGTCCTAGCACAGATCCCTGCGACACCCCACTGCTGACTATAGCCCATTTAGAGAATGTACCATTTATGACTACTCTTTGTTTCCTATCTTTTAGCTAATTCCTTACTAATTGCATATAGTTTCCTCTAGTCCTTGCTTCTGGAGCTTTATTATAAGGCTATTATTTGGTACAGTATCAAATACCTTTGCAAAGTCCAAATAAATCCCATCAGCTGCATTACCAATATCCAGGTTTGCAGTTACCCCCTCATAGAACCCCAACAGGTTGGTTAGACACGACTTATCTTTCATGAATGCATGCTGTTTGTCAGTTATTATATTATTTTCTGCAATATATTTTTGCATGTCATCCTTTAAAATGCCCTCAAAAACATTGCATACTACTGATGTCAGGCTTACTGGATGGTAGTTGCCTGGATCTACCCTCTTACCTATCTTAAATATCGGTACCACATCAGCAATCCTCCAATCCTGAGGCACAAACCCTGTTACAAGCGAGTCTAAAAAGATAAAAGTCTAATAAAATTATGTTGATTACGGAGCTCAATTCCCTCAATATTCGTGGATGAATGCCATCTGGCCCGAGGAATTTCTTAATGTTTAATTTACTCAGACGCAGGCGTACGTCTTCTTGTGTTATATTAATTATATCGGGTGGTGAACTTTGATTTTTCACTTGTTGAATGATCCCTGGAACAGTCTGCTCCTTGGTGAACACTGATGAGAAATGCCTATTTAATATCTCAGTCTTCTGTTTGTCCTCTATAACTAACTTGTTATTATATTTTAAGGGGCCAATACTATCCTTTGTTTTCCTTTTGGCATTAATTTATAAAATATTTTGGGATTTATTTTAAATGTCCTTGGCGATTATTTTTTCAGTAGCTAAATTTGCTTGATTTCTTTTTTACATTTCCTATTCATATCTTTATACTCCTGAAATGCTATTTCTGTATTCTCAGCCTTTAAGATTTTAAACGCCCTTTGTTTTTGTTTTATTATACTTTGTACAGTCTTATTTATCCATAGTGGTTTCTTTTCATTCCTGGACATTTTATTACCAGAGGCTATAGGTTTGTTACAGGACTCTAGTAGTATATCCTTAAACTAACCCCATTTATGTTCGGTATCCCCAGTTACCATGACTTTGTCCCAATCTACACATTTAAGCTCTTCCCTTTATTTGTTGAAATCAGCTTTCCTAAAATTCCAGGTTTTAGCATTTCCCTCTTTTAAATGTTCTATTGAATATTAGGTTGAAGCTTACCATATTATGATCGCTGGTGCCCAAGTGCTCCCGGACTTGTAGATCTGAAATTGTATCCGGTCTATTTGACAGGACCAGATCTAGCAAATTATCTCCCCTCGCCTGTTCATCTACCATCTGAGAGAGGAAATTGTCTTGAATTGTAGATAAGAACTTACAGCTTTTAGCACAACCAGAAGATTCTATGTCCCACTGAATGTCTTAAAATCCCCCATAATAAGAACCCGATTATTATTATTATTATTATTATTAGCCTTTGAAATTTGTTGCAGCATTTCACCCTCTATCTGTTCAGGTATGTTAGGAGGCTTATAGCAAACTCCAATTAGCATTTTTCCATTATTCCCCTCTCCATGTACATTTACCCATACTGACTCTACATTGTTGCAGTTCCCCCCCCAATGTCATCATTCAACACAGGTTTTATGTTAGATTTGAAAAAATTCTTGCATTTGGCAGTAGACATTTAATACTATTAACACATTTATTACTCCTAGCCTCCCTACGTTCCTTGCAAGTCCCATCCCCCCTAATCCTTCCTTGACCCCTGCCGTCTCACTGTTTCTATCTGCTCTATCCCCTTATTTGCTCCACTACTCTCCCTCCCCCCAGATCCTAGTTTAAAAGCTCCTCCATCCGTCTGACCATTTTCTCCCCCAGCAAAGCTGCACCCTCCCCGTTGAGGTGCACCCCATCCCTACCGTAGAGCCTATAACCGACTGAGTAGTCGGCCCAGTTCTCCATTAACCCGAACCCTTCCTTCCCACACCAATTTCTAAGCCACATATTTATCTCCCTAAGCTTCCGCTGTCTTTCTAGTGACGCTCGTGGTACGGGTAGTATTTCTGAAAACACCACCTTGGAGGTCCTGGACGTCAGCTTCTCTCCTAGTTCCCTGTAATCATTTTTAAAGGACTTTCCACCTGCCTCTAAGTTTGTCATTAGTACCAATGTGCACCATGACCGCTGGGTTTTCCCCAGCCCCACCCAGCAAGGTCTACCGATCCGCAATATGCCGAACCCGAGCACTCGGCAGACAACACACTGTTCGGCATTCACGGTCTCGGCGACAGATAACCCTGTTTGTCCGCCTAATTATAGAGTCCCCTACCACCAACATCTGTCTGGGCTTTGCTGCACTCCTATTTCCCTCCTTCCTACAGCAGTCATTTTCCTGGTTTCTAGGAGCCACGTCCTGCTGTAGTGACCCTAGTCCTGGCCCTTCATTCCTAATGTCAGCCAAACCGGCATATTTACTAGGTTGTTCTACATCAGGACTAGGCTCCCTGACACTTTACCCCTACCTTGTCTCCTGTTACCCAGCTACCTACCTCTGGGTCCTGATCTTCCCCACCTCCACCCTCCTCCATATCATTGGCCCCAGCCAGTGAAAGCTCAGTGAGCTCTAAACTCCTCTCAAGGTTTGCAAAGCATATGAGTGTTGCAAGCTGCTTATTTAGATCAGTTACCTGGGCTTCCAAATATGCAAAATGCTTGCATCGAGTGCAGACATATTTACCCTCGAACGGCTGCTCAAGGCATGCATACAGCTGACAAGATACACAACTGGTAGCATTGCCCATGGAGCATCTAATAAATGGGGATAAACAGTAAAGTAGAAAAAGAAAGAAAATGAAAACAATGGGAAATGTATAAGGATAAATTCAAACTATGTTCTTATGTCAAACTATGAGATTGTGTTTAAACTATACACTTATCTGCAATCCCCGCACTTTGCTGCAGAACCTCGCTTGCTTTGGCTGGTATATATAGTTCCACAAGAACTACCAGAAGCTTTTATTGGCTAATACTACTAATTAAATCACAAGACAAACTTTTTTTTTTGCTTTTTCACAGTATCACAGACACAATTACCTAATGAAATTAAACAAGTACCGTTATCACTGAGATTGTGTTTAACCCCTTAACGACCGCGGGCCGTAAAATTACGTCCTAAATGACATAATCTTACTGCCCGCGGTCCTCCGGCGGCAGCATGCCGCGATCGGCACACATCTCAGCTGATTTTCACAGCTGAGATGTGTACCTGCTAGGCACGAGCAGAATCGTTATCTGCTCGTGCCGATTAACCCCTTATATGGCGCTGTCAATACATGACAGCGCCATTATAAGCGCAATCGCGGTAAAGTTTTACTTACCGCCGAAACCGGAAGTCACGTGACGCGATCACGTGACTCCCGATAGTTGTCATGGTAGTACAGGGTCATGTGATGACTCCTGTACTACACATGAATTGGTTTCACTTTCGCTGTGCCCGGGGCACAGCAAAAGAGAAAGACAGCATATCTGCTGTTTACAGCCTTCCAGCTGTGATCAGCAGATACTGCAGAGCGATCGGAATGCTGATCGCAATAGCCCCCTAGGGGGACTAGTAAAATAAAAAAAAAAAGTAAAAAAATAAGTTTTAAAAAATTAAAAAAAAACAAAAAAACCTAAAAGTTCAAATCACCCCCCATTCGCCCCATTGAAAATTAAAGGGTTAAAAAAATTAAAAATATACACACATTTGGTATCGCCGCGTTCAGAAACGCCCGATCTATCAAAATATAAAATCAATTAATCTGATCAGTAAACGTCGTAGCGGCAAAAAAATTCTAAACGCCAAAACGACGTTTTTTTGTCGCCACAACTTTTGCGCAAAATGCAATAAGAGGCAATCAAAACGTAGCATCTGCGCAAAAATGGTACCGTTAAAA
Source organism: Anomaloglossus baeobatrachus (assembly GCF_048569485.1). Classification (NCBI taxonomy): domain Eukaryota; kingdom Metazoa; phylum Chordata; class Amphibia; order Anura; family Aromobatidae; genus Anomaloglossus; species Anomaloglossus baeobatrachus. The sequence continues at coordinate 223,293,294 of NC_134357.1, forward strand.
ACGTCAGCTCGAGACGCAAAAAATAAGCCGTCATTGAGCCTAAGATCCCGAAAAATGAGAACGCTACGGGTCACGGAATATGGCGTAAAACGTGCGCCACTTTTTTCGGACAAACTTCCGATTTTTTTTTAACCCCTTATATAAAAGTAAACCTATACATGTTTGGTGTCTACGAACTCGCACTGACCTGAGGCATCACACCCACACATCAGTTTTACCATATAGTGAACACAGTGAATAAAATATCTCAAAAACCATAGTGCTATCGCACTTTTTTTGCAATTTTTCAGCATTTGGAATTTTTTTGCCATTTTCTAGTACACAATATGGTAAAACTGATGGTTTCATTTAAAAGTACAGCTCGTTCCGCAAAAAATGAGCCCTCACATGACCATATTGACTGAAAAATAAAAAAGTTACGTCTCAGAAAAAGAATGGCGAAAAAAAAAAACGGAAAGCGAAAAATCGGCCGGTCGTGAAAGGGTTAAACTATGCACTTATCTGCAATCACCGCACTTAGCTGCAGAACCTCGAACGCTCATTCAAAAGCGTTTTCTTGATTTTTAGGACTCTGAAAATTGTAGATTCACATTGAAGGCATCAAAACTATGAATTAACACATGTGGAATGAAATACTTAAAAAAGTGTGAAACAACTGGAAATATGTCTTATATTCTAGGTTCTTCAAAGTAGCCACCATTTGCTTTGATTACTGCTTTGCACACACTTGGCATTCTCTTGATGAGCTTCAAGAGGTAGTCACCGGAAATTGTCTTCCAACAGTCTTGAAGGAGTTCCCAGAGATGCTTAGCACTTGTTGGCCCTTTTGCCTTCACTCTGTGGTCCAGCTAACCCCAAACCATCTCGATTGGGTTCAGGTCTGGTGACTGTGGAGACCAGGTCATCTGGTGTAGCACCCCATCACTCTCATTCTTAGTCAAATAGCCCTTACACAGCCTGGAGGTGTGTTTGGGGGTCATTGTCCTGTTGAAAAATAAATGATGGTCCAACTAAACGCAAACCAGATGGAATAGCATGCTGCTGCAAGATGCTGTGGTAACCATGCTGGTTCAGTATGCCTTCAATTTTGAATAAATCCCCAACAGTGTCACCAGCAAAGCACCCCCACACCATCACACCTGCTCCTCCATGCTTCACGGTGGGAACCAGGCATGTAGAGTCCATCTGTTCACCTTTTCTGCAAAGACATGGTGGTTGGATCCAAAGATCTCAAATTTGGACTCATCAGACCAAAAGCACAGATTTCCTCTGGTCCAATGTCCATTCCTTGTGTTCTTAAGCCCAAACAAGTATCTTCTGCTTCTAGTTGTTCTAGAGAGGTGTCTGCTGCTAGAACTGTGGCATTGAACTGGTCTCTAATCTGAGCTGCTGTTAACCTGCGATTTCTGAGGCTGGTGACTCAGATAAACTTATCCTCCGCAGCAGAGATGACTCTTGCTCTTCCTTTCCTGGGGCGGTCCTCATGTGAGCCAGTTTCTTTGTAGCGTTTGATGGTTTTTGCCACTGCACTTGGGGACACTTTCAAAGTTTTCCCAATTTTTCGGACTGACTGACCTTCATTTCTTAAAGTAATGATGGCCACTAATTTTTCTTCACTTAGAATTTGTATTATGGCAAGAAAAAAGCAGCTAACACAGTCTATTCAGTAGGACTATCAGCTGTGTATCCACCAGACTTCTGCACAACACAACTGATGGTCCCAACCCCATTTATAAGGGAAGAAATCCCACTTAAACCTCAGGGGGCACACCTGTGAAGTGAAAACCATTTCCAGTGACTACCTCTTAAAGCTCATCAAGAGAATGCCAAGAGTCTGCAAAGCAGTAATCAAAGCAAAAGGTGGCTACTTTGAAGACCCTAGAATATAAGACATATTTGCAGTTGTTTCACACTTGTTTTTGTTAAGTATTTCATTCCACATGTGTTAATTCATGGTTTTGATGTCTTCAATATTAATCTACAATTTTCAGAGTCATGAAAATAAAGAAAACTCTTTGAATGAGGTGTGTCCAAACCTTTGGTCTGTACTGATTTTTTATATCTATATCTATATCTATATATATATATATATATATATATATCTATATCTATATCTATATCTATATCTATATCTATATCTATATCTATATCTATATCTATATCTATATCTATATCTATATCTATATATATATATATATATATATATATATAGCTTATATTTTATATGCATTTTGCAAACAAGACTTAATACTTGGTGGCAAAACACTGAGTCAGACTTTTTTTGTAGTTGATGATAAACTTTGCACATGTCAGGAGGAATTTTGATCCACTCCTCTTTGCAAATCATGTCTAAAAAGTGCTTTACACGCTGCGACATCGCTAGCGATCTCATTAGCGATGTAACACGCCAGATCGCACATGCGATCTGCCGAGATCGCACATAGGTCATATTTTGTAGCGCGATCGCACATGCGATCTCGGCAGATCGCATGTGCGATCTGGCGTGTTACATCGCTAATGTGATCGCTAACGATGTTGCAGCGTGTAAAGCACCCTTTATTCATTAAGATTTTGAGGAGTCACTTGGCAACTAGGAGCTTCAACTCCCTCCATAAGTTTTCTATGAGAATAAAGGTCTGGAGACTGGCTAGGCCACTCCATGACCTCAATGTGCTTCTTTTTGAGACACTCCTTTATTGCCTTGTCTGTATGTTTTGAGTCATTGTCGTGCTGGAAGACCCAGCCATGACCCATTTTTAATATCCTGGCGGAGGGAAGGAGGTTGTCACTCAGGATTTTACAGTACATGGCTCCAACCATTGTCCCATTAAAGCGGTGAAGTAGTCCTGTGCCCTTTATAGAGAAACACCCCCAAAACATAATGTGTCCACCTTCATGCTTGACAGTGGGCAGTGTTCTTTGGGTTAAAGACAGCATTTCTCTTCCTCCAAACAGGGCAAGTTGAGTTAAGGCCAAAGAGCACAATTTTTGTCTCATCTGACAACAGCACTTTCTCCCAATCACTCTCAGAATCATCTAGGTGTTCATTGGCAAACTTCAGACAGGCCTGCACATGTGCCTTCTTGAGCGGTGGGACTTTGCGGGCACTGCAGGATTTTAAGCCATTACGGCGTAATGTGTTATCAATGGTTTTCTTGATGACAGTGGTCCCAGCTGCCTTGAGATCATTAACAAGTTCCCCCCCCCCCATGTAGTTTTAGGCAGATCTCTCACCTTCCTCATTATTTTGGACACCACACGAGGTAAGATTTTGCATGATGGCCCAGATCGATGTCTATTGACACTCATCTTTCTTCCATTTGCTTACTATTGCACCAACAGTTGTCTCTTTCTCACCCAGCATCATATGTAAGGTTTCATAGCCCATTCCAGCCCTGTGAAGGCCTATGGTCTTGTCCCTGACATCCTTAGAAAGCAAGTTGGTCTTGCCCATGTTGTAAAGGTTAAAGTCTGACTGATTGAGTCTGCGGACAGGAGTCTTTTATACAGTTGACAATTTAAGACAGCTGTCTTTAATGCAGGTAACGAGTTGATTGGAAGCGTCTAAGTGTCTGTAGGAGCCAGCACTCTTAATGGTTGGTAGGGGATCAAATATTTATTTCTCTCTGCAAAATGCATATAAATTTATATCATTTAGATAATATGATTCCTGGATTTTATTTTGGATATTCTACCCTTAAAATTATAGACTGTTCACGTCTTTGTCAGTGGGCAAACTTAAATGAGGCAGTAAAATATTCTATTTGCTACTGCTAGATGTCGCTTACAGCTGTCTGAGTAAACTGAAGAGTTGATTATGGTTAAAAGGTAGGGTGTCGCGTATTTTTATTTTTACATTAATAATAGGGATTATGAAATCAAGTATTTTTAATACAAAACTAAACTGTTTATTTAGTTTTAATTTAATTCTAGTTTTACTGAAGCACTGGGGGCTGCCATGCTGGATTTGCTGTGTGTAACGACAATTAAGGTACCGTCACACTAAGCGACGCTCCAGCAATCCCACCAGCAACCTGACCTGGCAGGGATCGCTGGAGAGCCGCTACACGGGTTGCTGGTGAGCTGTCACACAGGCAGATCTCACAAGCAACCAGTGACCAGCCCCCAGCGACGCGTGGAAGCGATGCTGCGCTTGGTAACTAAGGTAAATATCGGGTAACCAACCCGATATTTACCTTGGTTACCAGCGCAGACCTCTTAGCACTGGCTCCCTGCACTCCTAGCCAGAGTACACATCGGGGTAATTAGCCGATGTGTAGTCTGGCTATGTGTGCAGGGAGCAGGGAGCAGGCACTGACAGCGTGAGAGCGGCGGACGCTGGTAACGAAGGTAAATATCGGGTAACCAAGGAAAGGGCTTCTTGGTTACCCGATATTTACATTGGTTATCAGCGTCCGCAGAAGCCGGCTCCCTGCTCACTGCACATTCAGTTGTTGCTCTCTCGCTGTCACACACAGCGAAGTGTGCTTCACAGTGGGAGAGCAACAACTAAAAAATGGTCCAGGACATTCAGCAGCCAGGTTGTTGCTGGATGTCACACACAGCAACATCGCTGTTGCGTCACAAAAGTCGTGCCTCAGTAGCGTTGTTGCTAGCGATGTTGCTTAGTGAGACGTGGCCTTTACTCACCTCCATTATGGCAGTCCTCTGTGCATTCAGTCTGATAAGACTGGCTCCGACCCCTAGATTTATTACAGGAGAGCTCCCTGCTGTGACCTGGACGCGCCCCCTGGGCTGTCCAGATCACAGCAGAGGGAGGAGATCGGCGCCATGTTTGTGCAGATTACAGAGGTCACATGCTGTGTGCTGCATTTTTCCCTCTGTCACCCTTTCGGCCTGTGTGAGTACCGGCGCCTCTACCCTCCGTCATCGCTGCTACCATCTCCAATGACACCCCCCATGCTGCTCCTCCCCCGGCCCGTCACCTGTCGGCCTGTGTAAGTAGTGTATCGGCGCCCCTCCCCCGCCGCTACCATCTCCAATGACACCCCCACGCTGTCCCCCACTGGCCTGTCATGAATACTATACCGGCGCCCCTCCCCCGCCGCCGATGCTACCGTCTCCAATGACACCCCCACGCTCTCTCCTCCCCTCCGCTCTCCTTGCCGCAGCAGGCATGCATGCAGAGTATTGTGAGTGCGTGGCAGAGCATTGTGCGTGCGTGGCAGAGCATTGTGCGCGCATGCGCGGCAGAGCATTGTGCGCGCGTGCGCGGCAGAGCATTGTGTGCGCGTGGAAGAGAACCGTGCGTGCATGGCAGAGAACCGTGCATGCGTGGCAGAGCATTGCGCATGCGTGCATTTTGTGGGTGTGTGTGGCAGAGAATTGTGTGGGCGTGCGTGGCAGAGCATTGGGCGGGCGGGTATATGTAGCAGAGCATTGTGCGGGCGTGTATGTGTAGCAGAGCATTGTGCAGGTGTACATGTAGAGCATTTTGTGTGGGCATGCATGCAGAACATGGTAAGCGCATGTCAGAGCATTGTGTGTGCATGAAAGTGGCAGAGCATTGCGGGTGCATGTGCGTGCATGCAGAGCATTGAGTGCATTCATGCAGAGCATTGCACCCTCATGCTGCTCGGACACAGTATATACACACTGTACACATGGTATATAGTATATACACACGCTGGCTCCGCCTCCCTCATGCTGCTCTGTCAAACACACAGTATATACACAGTGTACACACAGTATATAGTATATACACACAGTATATAGAGACAGTACATGGTTATAGTATATACACACGCTGGTCTGCTGCCCTCATGCTGGGTGCTCGGTCACACACACAGTATATAGTATATACACTGTGTGCAGAATTAGGCAAATGAATATTTTGATCACACTACTTTTTATACATGTTGTCCTACTCCAAGCTGTATAGGCTTGAGAGCCAACTACCAATTAAGTAAATCAGGTGATGTACATCTCTGTAATGAGGAGGGGTGTGGTGTAATGACATCAACACCCTATATAACGTGTGCTTAATTATTAGGTAACTTCCTTTCCTTTGGTAAAATGGGTCAGAAGAGAGATTTGACGGGCTTTGAAAAGTCCAAAATTGTGAAAAGTCTTGCAGAGGGATGCAGCAGTCTTGAAATTGCCAAACTTTTGATGTGTGATCCCCAAAGAATCAAGCGTTTCATGGCAAATAGCCAACAGGGCCGCAAGAAACGTGTTTGGCAATAAAGGCACAAAATAACTGCCCATGAATTGAGGAAAATCAAGCGTGAAGCTGCCAAGATGCCATTTGCCACCAGTTTGGCCATATTTCAGAGCTGCAACGTTACTGGAGTATCAAAAAAAACACAAGGTGTGCCATACTCAGGGACATGGCCAAGGTAAGAAAGGCTGAAAAACAACCACCTTTGAACAAGAAACATAAGAAAACATGTCAAAACTGGGCCAAGAAATATCTTAAGACTGATTTTTCAAAGGTTTTATGGACCGATGAAATGAGAATGACTCTTGATGGGCCAGATGGATAGGCCAGAGGCAGGATTAGTAAAGGGCAGAGAGCTCCACTCCGACTCAGATGCCAGCGAGGTGGGGTACTGTTATGAGCTGGTATCATCAAAGATAAACTCGTGGGACCTTTTCGGGTTGAGGATGGAGTGAAGCTCAACTCCCAGACCTACTGCCAGTTTCTGGAAGACAACTTCTTCAAGCAGTGGTACAGGAAGAAGTCTGTATCGTTCAAGAAAAACATGATTTTCATGCAGGACAATGCTCCTTCATATGCATCCAACTACTCCACAGCGTGGCTGGCCAGTAAAGGTCTAAAAGATGAAAAAATAAATGACATGGCCCCCCTTGTTCACCTTATCTGAACCCCATAGAGAACATGTGGTCCCTCATAAAACATGAGATTTACAGGGAGGGAAAACAGTACACCTCTCGGAACAGTGTCTGGGTGGCTGTGGTGGCTGCTGCGGCATGCAATGTTTATTGTAAACAGATCAAGCAACTGACAGAATCTATGGATGGTAGGCTGTTGAGTGTCATCACAAGGAAAGGTGGCTATATTGGTCACTAATTTTTTTGGGGTTTGTTTTTGCATGTAAGAAATGTTTATTTCTAAATTTTGTGCACTTATATTGGTTTACCTGGTGAAAATAAACAAGTGAGATGGAAATATATTTGGTTTTCATTAAGTTGCCTAATAATTCTGCACAGATATCCTCAGATAGCAAAATCTAAAAATAATCCCATTCCAATTTCCAAAAATATTAAGCTTTGATATTTAAGCCGGCGTCACACGGTACAATATATCGGGCGATATGTCGGCAGGGACGCACATCCGGCATCGTTTGATATATCGTAGCGTGTGACAGCTACGAGCGACGGTAAACGAGCAAAAATACTCACCTTATCGTTTCTCATTGACACGTCACTCATTTTCAAAAAGTCGCTTCTTCTATGCGCCGATTGTTAAATGTTCCCGGGGCAGCGCACATCACTCCGTGTGACACCCCCGGAACGATGAACACAGCTTACCTGCATCCCGCCGGCAATGCGGAAGGAAGGAAGGAGATGGGCGGGATGTTTACGTCACACTCATCTCCGCCCCTCCGCTTCTATTGGCCGGCCGCTGTGTGACGTCGCTGTGACGCCGAACGTCCCTCCCACTTCAGGAAGTGGATGTTCGCCGCCCACAGCGACTTCGTCAGGGAGGTAAGTATGTGTGACAGGGGGTTAACGACTTTGTGCGCCACAGGCAACTAATTGCCCGTGATGCAGAAACGATGGGGGCGTGCGCAATCACTGATGCACCACGATATATCACGATGACCACGATATATCGGTGCGTGTGACGTCTGCTTTAGTATTTTGGGTTTATTGAGAACATAGTTGTTGATCAATAATAAAAAAAAAATCCTCTAAAATACAACTTGCCTAATAATTCTGCACACAGTATGTAGTATATACACATACTATATACACATAGTATATATAGTATGTATACACACAGTACATGATACATAGTATATACACACGTTGGCTCCACCTCCCTCATGCTGCTCGGTCACACATGGCATATACTATATACGCACAGTATATAGTATATACCAGTGATGGCGAACCTATGGCACGCGTGCCACAAGGGGCACGCTGAGCCCATTCTGCTGGCACGCGTGCTGTCGCAAATCAAATCTGTGTTGGAGCGGAGGAGACATTTCTCCTCCGCTCTGACACTGCTCCTCTCCCAGGCTGCAGGTGTGTTGCCTAGGAGACGGAGGAGCGTCAGAGAGCGGCGCCGGCGTCGTCTGCTGGCCGCGTGGGAACTGAGGACCCAGCAGCGCGCAGCGATGGAGCGGGTGCAGGAAGGTAAGTTGTGTGTTGCTTTTTTTTTTTTTTTTTTTTTTTTTTATAACTCGTGTGCGGCTGTGCCAAGGTGGGGATGGGGGGGCAGCGCCAGCATGGGGTGGGGGAACGCACACAGCAGCGTGGGGTGGGGGAGGGGGAATGCACATGGCAGCGTGGGGTGGTGGAGGGGGAACGCACATGGCAGCGTGGGGTGGTGGAGGGGGAACGCACATGGCAGCGTGGGGTGGGGGTGGGGGAACGCAAATGGTGGGGTGGGGGAGGGGGAACGCACATGGTGGGGTGGGGGAGGGGGAACGCACATGGTGGGGTGGGGGAGGGGGAACGCACATGCCAGCGTGGGGTGGGGGTGGGGGAACGCACATGGTGGGGTTGGGGAGGGGGAACGCACATGGCAGCGTGGGGTGGGGAACGCACATGCCAGCGTGGGGTGGGGGAGGGGGAACGCACATGCCAGCGTGGGGTGGGGGAGGGGGAACGCACATGCCAGCGTGGGGTGGGGGAGGGGGAACGCACATGCCAGCGTGGGGTGGGGGTGGGGGAACGCACATGGTGGGGTTGGGGAGGGGGAACGCACATGGCAGCGTGGGGTGGGGGGAACGCACATGCCAGCGTGGGGTGGGGGAACGCACATGCCAGCGTGGGGTGGGGGAGGGGGAACGCACATGCCAGCATGTGGGGGGGGGGGCATGCTTGCCAGCATGGGGAGGGGGGACATGCATGCCAGGATGGGGAACAATGCATGCCAGGATGGGGAAACATGCATGGCAGGACGTGGAAAAATACATGCCAGGATGGAGGAAACATGCATGCCGGGATGGAGGAAACCTGCATGCCAGGATGGAGGAAACCTGCATGCCAGGATGGGGGGGAAACATGCATGCCAGCATGAGGAACAATGCATGCCAGGATGTGGAAACCTGCATGGCAGGATGGGGAAAAAAATACATGCCAGAATGGAGGAAACATGCATGCCAGGATGGAGGAAACATGCATGCCAGGATGGAGGAAACATGCATGCCAGGATGGAGGAAACATGCATGCCAGGATGGAGGAAACATGCATGCCAGGATGGGGAAAACATGCATGCCAGGATGGGGAAAACATGCATGCCAGGATGGAGGAAACATAAATGCCAGGATGGAGGAAACATACATGCCAGGATGGGGGAAACATACATGCCAGGATGGATGAAACATACATGCCAGGATGGAGGAAACATACATGCCAGGATGGAGGAAACATACATGCCAGGATGGGGAAAACATGCTTGCCAGGATGGAGGAAACATGCATGCCAAGATGGGGAAAACATGCATGCCAGGATGGGGAAAACATGCATGCCAGGATGGAGGAAACATGCATGCCAGGATGGGGAAAACATGCCACGATAGAGTACATTTACCAGAAAGGGGTACATTTACCTGGATGGGGGTAAATTAACCAGGATTGGGAACATTTACTAGGATGGAGGACATTTACCAGGAATGGGGTACATACCGGGATGGGGGAGCATTTACAAGGATGGGCAATATGTCAGGATGGGGTACATTTACCAGCATGGGGGAACATGCCAGAATGGGTAACATTTACCAGGATGGAGGACATTTACCAGGATGGGGCCGTGATGGGGACAAATATACAAGAATGTAGGAAATATATATCAGGATGGGGGACATGTTTACCAAGAAGTGGCTGAGGAAGGGGAGAGAACTACACAATGATGGGGAGCGGAGCCACTCGTACGTCTTTATGGGATTTCAAGATGTTCAGACTTTGAAATGTAGATGTGGATTACAGGGTGACATCTGATTGCATTCCAGGCTAAAATCTCTGTCTAATATGCTGCAATCTTTTTCCAGAAAGATCAATCCAACTGCTGTATCTGGAAAGGTCAGAAGCTCAGCTTCAATGTGTGGTAAGCATGCATGAGCGTGATGCCGCCTGCTGAAGAGAAGACTGCAAAGGTAAGGTTACAATCAATTATTTACATAATAGGATTGGTTGGCACTTCGGAAAAAAAATTGGGTTTAGGGCTACAGTTTGGGCACTCGGCCTGTAAAAGGTTCGCCATGACTGGTATATACACACGTTATATAGTATTTACACAGTACATGATATATAGTATATACACACACTGGCTCCACCTCCCTCATGCTGCTCAGTCACACACGATATATAGTATATACACACGGTACATGATATATAGTATATACACACGCTGGCTCCACTGCCCTCATGCTGGGTGCTCAGTCACACACACAGTATATACACAGTGTACACACGGTATATAGTATATACACACAGTACATGTTCTATAGTACATACACATTCTGGCTCCGCCGCCCTCATGCTGGGTGCTCGGTCACACACACAGTATATAAACAGTGTACACAGTCACACGGTATATAGTATGTACACACAGTACATGATATATAGTACATACACATGCTGGCTCCGCCACCCTCATGCTGCTCAGTCACACACACAGTATATACACAGTGTACACACGGTATGTAGTATATACACAGTATATAATATATACACACAGACTGAGTAAGAACTAGATGTTCAAAACGCATCCTGTCTGGACTTAATTTTTGTGATCTACATGGACTGTTTTTAATGTTTGTCATTCAACAAAATAGTTTTTTATACTTGTATTTTTGGACCAAGTTTACTGGAATTACCGCTTTGGATTTAGTATAGACACAGTACATGGTATATAATATATACACACGCTGGCTCAGCCTCCCTCATGCTGCTCGGCCACACACACAGTATATACACACGGTATATAGTATATACACACTGTAAACACGGTATATAGTTTATACACACGCTGGCTCCGACGCCCTCTGCTGGTTGCTTGGTCACACACAGTATATACACAGTGTACACACACACACACAGTGTGCCTCTGTGTAGCACAGCATTGCAGGTGGGCGTGCATGCGGCAGAGCATTGCTGGACCGGGGCGTGCAGAGCGTTATGTGGGGAGCACCATGCAGCTGTCCTTGGTGACACTTTAGGCTACTTTCACACATCCGGTTTGAGCCCTGCGGCTCAATCCGGCTGTGAAAACTATGCAACGGATGCGGCGAAAACACCGCATCCTTTGCATAAGTTTTTACATGCGGCCCGTCCGGTTTTTTCCGGTTGCGGCATGCTACTGAGCATGCGCAGTGGAAAAAACCGCATGCGGCGACCGGATGAGTTTTTTTCTGCATCGCGCCGCATCCGGCCTCCATAGGTATGCATTGAAAAATGCGCCGCAGCGGCCGGATGCGGCGCGATGCGGTGTTTTTTGCCGGAGCAAAAAAAACGTTGCAGGGAACGTTCGATCCGGCCGCGGCATCGGCTAAATCTGCCGCATGCGGCCAAAACCGGACGGAACGCAAGCCCCTGCGGCACAATACGGCACTAATGTAAGTCTATGCAAAAAAACCCGCAACCGGCGTTACAAAAGCCGGTTGCGCTTTTTCTGCAGAACGCCGTATTGTGCCGCAGAGCAAAAATCCGGATGTGTGAAAGTAGCCTTAGACATTTGTGGTCACCAACAAAATGGCTCCGCACTGTGTCCCTACATTTCATTCTCTCCTATACTGTTGGAAACACCCAGATTGGGAGGGGGAAGTGACATTTCTACAGTAGGATTTAAGCAGCTGCTCCCCCTTGTGTTTAACAGTGGAAAATATCAAACTTTAATATTTTTTTATATTTTGCTCAATTAAAAACAAATATTTAAAACATTAAAACTTTACATTTTTTCAGTTATTGAAATTTTTTTTGGGCACGACACCTTCCCTATAAGTGGAGATGCTTTGCAGAGGTGCAAGACAGAGATTGGGCATAATAAATTTTGTGCACAATGCAGAGATGAAGAAAACTGCGACAATAGATAATTTGTGCATTAAAAGGGAGAGCCCCCAGCTCTGTCTGCTATGTGTACATCAGCTTCCACTGACTGTGATCCATATAAACGTCTGTTACTAAGAGACAGATCTAACCTAGCAACAAATAGTGGACAACAAATCCCAGAGAATGGAGACATCTAGTGACCGACGCTTTAGAGACTTTTTCAGGGGTAAGGCAACATTTTATGAAAATAAACTGGATTTACAATGTTTACTATACCGGCTATTAAATAGAATAAATTCATTAAAAAGACACTGACTAAATATTAGGGTTGTCTGCTTTAGATCATTAGGTGCATTGGTATTTAACAAATTAGTGAACCTTTGTTGGTAACCACAGTGGTCGGCTGTAATTCCACAGCTATGTCAAATTTGAGTTTATGAAAATATTTTCAAATCCGAAATGACTGATTCTTGTTTTCTTATGCCCAAATGTAAATAAACACTTCTATTTTTAACCTCATAACGGCCGTACGACTTAAAGCGGCGGCAAAACAGGGTACTTATTCTGTTCCGCCGTTCTAAAGAAAAAAACGCCCGAAAAAACCCTGTAGCGCCCCCCAGCGACCGAAAATCTCGGGGGTTTCAGCTACCGGGGGTAGCTGAGACCCCCCAGATTATGAATCGGGGTGTTTTTTCTGGACCCCGTTAATGCGATAACATTAAAAAAAAATAAATGGCCGGTAAAATTGATTTATTTCTCATCTGACGTGATCAAACATATCAGATGAGAAATAAATATGAGCCCTTAGTGCCCAAAGCCCCCGGTACCGGAGAAATCTATCCAACACCCCCCCCCCCCCCTCCGGAAAATCCAAGATGGTGCCGACGCGCGCTGAAAACTCCCGCCGCCGCCGGCTCTGCATTCATTTCCCTCCGATCTGAAATGATTAAACATTTCAGATCGGAGGGAAATGTCTTCCCCCTGACCCCTCCTCCGGTACACCGGAGATCTCTGGTCCCCGGAGCCCCCTCCGCTTCTCCAGAGCCGCCGCCCCCTCCCCCCTCCGGAGCGTGGAAGGTGGCGGCGCGCAGCGCACAGTAGCGCGCGGCCGCATTCATCCTGCTCTTTCTGCCGCATGTGACGTCACATGCGGCAGAAAGTTGTCCCCAGGTCCCGCCGTCACCCCCCCCAGCCCCCGGTTTTACGTTACCTGGCTGCTGGTGCTCCGTCCCCGCGATCACGCCGCCTCCTTCTTGAAAGCTGGCGGCGCATGCACAGACAGCGGCTGTCAGCTGGATCCCTGCAAGCAGGGACGCTGACGTCGCTGCTGCACAGGCTGCTGCACTGTGGACCGGGGAAGGGTGAGTGCGGTAATCTGCAGCCACACGCCTCACATGGAGAGACTGCTGTTCTAGAAAATGGGGGGTACGTTCTGTGAGCGTGCACCTCATATTCTAGAATGAGGTTACTGCAGGTCACTCTGCCCTAGGTTGGACCGGGGCAGTGTGAGTGCAGTATTCTCAGATTACTGCACCCACACTACTCATGGAGAGCTTGCTCTTCCAGAAAATGGGGGATACGTTCCCTGAACGTGCCCCCCATATTCTAAAAGGTCCAGAGTCGCCGAGGGACCTCCAAAATGGATTACAGCGACCGAAATTTATTTATTTTCAATAAATTGGTCAAAGAGGAATGTTTCGGGGATTTTTTTTTTTTAAATACATTTTTTTTTTCGTCTTTATTTTTTTCTATTACTGACTGGGTTAGTGATGTTGGGTATCTGTTTAGATGCCGTGACATCACTAACCCCAGAACTTGATGCCAGGTGACATTACAGCTGGTATCAACCCCGTATATTACCCCGTTTGCCACCGCACCAGGGCGCGGGATGAGCTGGAGCGAAGCGCCAGGATTGGCGCATCTAATGGATGCGCCACTTCTGGGGCGGCTGCGGCCTGCTATTTTTAGGCTGGGAAGAGTCCAATAACCATGGCTCTTCCCACCCTGAGAATACCAGACCCCAGCTGTCCGCTTAACCTTGGCTGGTGATCTAATTTGGGGGGGGACCCCACGTTTTTGTTTTTTTTTTTTAAAAAAAAAACGCCTGGGGAGCCCTCCAAATTGATCACCAGCCAAGGTGAAGCTGTCAGCTGTGGTTTGCAGGCTACAGCTGTATGCTTTACCCTAGCTGGCTATCAAAAATAGGGGGGACCCCACGTCGTTTATTTTAATTATTAAATTTTTTTGGGGGGCTAAATACAAGGCTAGGCACCCTTTAGTGCCACATGAAAGGCACTAAAGGGCGCCAGCTTAGAATATGCAGGGGAATGGGACGTTATATTTGTTTGACATCCATTGACACATTTTAGGCTGTGTGCCCACAATCGGGGTTTGCAGCGTTTTGGGCGCAGAGTGTTTTCCCTGCGTCCATAGCGCTGCGTTGTGCAGTAGAAGCACAGTGGAAGGATTTTTAGAAATCCTTTGCCCAATGTGCTTCTTTTCTCCGCAGCATACACTGACATGTGGTGCAGCTTCCCGAGCCTCAGCATGTCAATTTATGCTGCGGAGACAAGAGTGTTCTCTGCAGGTAGCATAGAGCTCCACAGCGGCCTGAACCCAAATCCTGGGCATGGGCAGCTGCATTCTCCCGTGGACAACTCACATCTCTGCAGGAAGGCTGACACTGTGTACTAGACGCCGTGTCGCTGGATCATGGCCACATAGCCTAAAAGTGAGACATTTGTTGCTACAGCAACATTTTTGTGAAGTACCTGTGGATTCAAAATGCTTACTATACTCCTGAATAAAATCCAGTTTCCAAAATGGGGTCACTTGTGGGGGGGTTTCTGCTGTATAGGGACCCAAGGGGCCCTGCAAATGTGACATGGTGCCCGCAGTTTATTTCAACTTTTCCGGAATTCAAATGGTGCTCCTTCCATTCCAAGCCCTCCCATTTATCCAAACAGAGGTTTTTGGCCACATGTGGGGTATCCCTGTGCTTATAAGACATTGGATAACAACCTGTGGGGTCCACGTTTTGTTGTTGTCTCTTGCAAAAGTAAGAAATTTGATGCTGAAGCAACATTGTGAAAAAAATGAAAATTTTCAATATGGCAACCTAAGCTTATCAAATTCTGTGAAGTACTCGTGGATTCAAACTGCTCACTATACACCTAGATAAAAAGCCTTGAGGTGTCTAGTTTCCAGAATGGAGTCACTTATGGGGGACCGCCACTGTTTAGGCACCTCAGGGGCTCTCCAAATGCAACCTGGCGTCCGCTATTGATTCCAGCCAATTTTGCAGTCACATGGCACTCCTTCCCTTCCGAGCCGTGCCATGCGCCCAAACAGTTGATTTCCACCACATATAAGGTATCGCCAAACTCAGGAGAAATTGCACAATAAATGTTATGCTGAATTTTTTCCTTTTACACTTGTAAAAAAAAAAAAAAAAGCTACCTGGTTGAAATAACAATTTTGTGGTAAAAATGTATTTTTTTATTTTCACAGCTCAACATTCTAAACTTCTGTGAAGTACCTGAGGGTTCAGGGTACTCACCATACATCTAGATAAATTCCTTCTGGGGTCTATTTTCCAAAATGGGGCCACATGTTAGGGAGCTTCACTGTATAGGCACCTCAGGGGCTCTCCAAATGCAACATGGCGTCCGCTATTGATTCCAGCCAATTTTGCAGTCAAATGGCACTCCTTCCCTTCCGAGCCCTGCCATGCGCCCAAACAGTTGATTTCCACCACATATAAGGTATCGCCAAACTTAGGAGAAATTGCATAATAAATGTTATGCTGAATTTTTTCCTTTTACTCTTGTAAAAAAAAAAAAAAAAAAAGCTACCTGGTTGAAATAATTTTGTGATAAAAAATTTTTTTTTTCTTTCATGGCTCAACGTTATAAAATTCTGTGAAGCACCTGGGGGTTCAGGGTACTCAAAGTTCTAGATAAATTCCTTGAGGGGCCTAGTTTCCAAAATGGGGTCACTTGTGCGGGGTTTCTGCTGTTTAGGTACCTTAGGGGACCTCCAAATGCGACATGGTGCCCGCAATCTTTTTCAGCCAAATTTCCTTTCCAAAATTCAAATATTCTTCCTTCCGTTCCAAGCCCTCCCATTTGTCCAAACAAAGGTTTCAGACCACATGTGAGGTATCACCGTGCTCATAAAGTGGGTAACAAACCTTGGTCAAATTTTTGGTATTACCTCTTAAAAAAAGTGAAAAAATTAATGCTAAAGCAACATTTGAGAAAATTATTAAAATTTTCAATATGACAACGTAACGATAACAAAATCTGTGAAGTACCTGTGGATCCAAAATGCTCACTATACCCCTAGATAGAAGCCTGGAGGGGTCTAGTTTCCAAAATGGTGTCACTTGTGAGGGATTTCTTCTGTTTAGGTACCTTAGCGGACCTGTAAATGCAACATGGTGCCCGCAATCTATTTCAGCCAAATTTGCTTTCCAAAATTCAAATATTGCTCCTTCTGTTCCGAGCCCTCCCATTTGTCCAAACAGAGGTTTCTGACCACATGTGGGGTATTGGCGCATTCATAAGAAAGTGGGGAACAAGTTTTGGGGTCCATTTTGTTGTGTTATTTCTTCTAAAAGTGAATAAATTTGGGTTAGAGCAACATTTTTAGGTAAAATTTAATTTTTGCTTTTTTTCATTCCACATTGCTTTTGTTCATGTGAAGCACCTGAAGGGTTAATAAACTTCTTGAATGTGGTTTTGAGTACTTTGGGGGGTGCAGTTTTTAGAATTGTGTCACTTTTGGGTATTTTCTGTCATCTAGGCCCCTCAAAGTCACTTCAAATGTGATGTGGTCCCTAAAAAAATGGTTTTGTAAATTTTGATGTAAAAATGAGAAATCGCTGATAAACTTTGAACCCCTCTAACTTCCTAACAAAAAAAAAAATTTGTTTCCAAAATTGTGCTGATGTAAAGTATACATGTGGGAAATGTTATTTATTAACTATTTTGTGTCACAGAAATTTCTGGTTTAACGGTATAAAAATTCAAAAGTTGAAAATTGCTAAATTTTCAAAATTTTTGCCAAAATTCAATTTTTTCCATAAATAAAACGCAAAAAATATTGTCCTAAATTTGGTACTAACATGAAGTTCAATATGTGACGAAAAAACAATCTCAGAATCACCGGGATCCGTTGAAGCGTTCCAGAGTTATAACCTCATGAAGTGACACTGGTCAGAATTGCAAAATTTGGTCTGGTCATTAAGGTGAAAATTAGCTCCGTCACTAAGGGGTTAACCATCACGTATGGATTTTGCGAAAATTACCAATAGGGTGTATAATTGCCCTGGATTATTTATCAAAATATCAGGGCAATACCAAAATGTGTATACAAGAAATTAAATATAAAATATAACTTATTACATTATTAAATGCCAGTCCTCTTGCAATATGTAGAATGTGTAGTTAACTAGTCTAAATTCCCCTTATTCATTTTGGGAAACTGCTGGCCCCTTGATAACAGTTCGTGTAAGAATAACTGTGTGGGGGGGGGGGGGGATTTCCCCATATATGGTCTTTTCTTGTAAATTCTCCAAATGGGACTTTGGCTGCTTTGGGCAGTCCCCATTTTTTGTTTCTTGTTTGTTTGTGTTTGTCTTTTAATAGATCTAATAAAAAGGTTACATTTTATATTTTATTTCTTGTATACACATTTCGGTATTACCCCATTTTTATTGCCGAACGGGTTTTGCACAAAACACGTGAAATTACGTACAAGCGAGATGACCAAGTCTTCATTGTAGCCAAAAATATACACAAGATTATATAAATTTATCGAATATTCATTCTACAACTTTATTGGAGATTAATTATTGTGCCTTTTCCTTTTCTCTTCAAAGCATCTCGATACCTTTTCTCTTACAAAAGGTCTGCAGATCTTCTCTGTGAAGCATCCAGCAGTCGGTCCCCATCATGATAACGTTTCATCTACCTTGGTTACGTTGTTCCATCTCCTTGATATCTAGAAGAAATCTTTCTTCTTGCTTTTCGCTAACAGCACCAAGGTTTTCAGGAAAGTAGTCCAAATAGGAATGTAAAAAATGTATCTGCATATTCAGACAACCCAAGGTTTTGAAACGTTTCAGCATGTTTCTCTAAGATGGCGTTAAATTTCGGATGTTTGTTACCTAGAAATTTCTTCCTTTAAAAAAAAAAAAAAATCTCATGCCTTTTTCACTTTTGTTTTCAACACCTAATTTTTCATTAGTTTCCGAATACCTAGAAAAATGCCTTCCTTTAGTTTTCCATTGGACAGCCTCTTATACGTAGTAAACAGGGCCCCTCCTTTACGGAGATCTTTCACAAACTGCTTCATCAGTCCAAGCATAATGTTCAGAGGTGCCAGAACTTTAGTGGGATCAACTAAACTTTCCACACCTATGTTCTTGAGTCCAGGTTGCAAATGTTTCTCATTGGCCTGCTATTTTAGCCCCAGTGATGAGTCCTATCCTGGCTGTCTCATTCACAAAAAAGTATGAGTACTTTATTCATCCTCCTTGCTGCCCTAGTAGCAAAGAGAAATCTCAGATTACTATATATTGACCATCCTTGATCCTCATAGTTAAAAGGGTCTAGTTAGCCAGCTGTTTGGGTGGGACAGCCGATCTCATCCTATCTACGGAGTAGAAAGCAGGGCTGTGGAGTCAGTAAGACAAACCTGTGACTCTGACTCTTCAATGTCCCTTGCTCCGACTCAGACTCCCACATATATTGCTTATAGCTAAGTGAAAAATGTATTGTAGTACAATGTTTAATCATTTTTACGATACAATAATCAAGATATTTAGAGAGAACATTAAATATATCTTTTGGAGTACAACTTTAGAACAAAAAACTGTAATAAATTGTAAATATTTAATACACTATGTAATATTATATATATTTATATATATATATATATATATATATATATATATATATATATATATATATATATATATATATATACATATATATATATATATATATATGTATATAACACTAATAAACTATGTAAGTGGCAAAAGACAGTTTTCAACAAAAACATAGTAAATAACATTTGTGTAGTCTATGAATTTGTTCTAGGAAATAGAGTTGCTTCCATCAGATCCTCCTTCATAGATGACCTCAAATCTGACCTAATAATTTTAAGGCTAGAACATCCTCTCTACACTAACTTGGGTTGGAGGCAAAGCCTTAACCACAAGGGCAACATCTCTAACAATTTCTGGGTATAAAGGAATTGCCTCATGCACAGTCAGTTTTGATGAACGGTTGAAGTTTTCTATTTGAGAGCAAGTGAAATCTGGTCAATCTGCTGCTATAGGAGACTGAGTGAAATCTTTTTCCTTGCGGCAACGCTTTGCCTGCTCCATGTCATCCAAATACTTGTCAAAGTTAAACTCATCTGATGAGGATGAAGATACGGCAGCAGTAGCACTGTCAGGACCCAAGTCCTCTTCCGCCTGGCAGTCCTGTAGCTGCTCATCCTAACTGCTACCTCAGTCAGAGCTCCTTTTCCTTTAGTAAGTTGTTGATCATCAAGTAGTATACGATGACTTGGGTCCACATAAACAGCTGCCAGAAGAACTTTATTTTCCAATAGCTGTGTCTCTCTCCATTTCATTGAAGCAGAAATGCCATCTGCGATTAAACCTCCTCTTTGGGACAGGCAAAATAGCAAGTTCTTCCACTCCCTTATGAAAATGCCAGGAGTTAAATCCTCCCCTTTTAATTTTTTAGTCACGGTAAATGGGTGATTAAGCAATTCCTTCAATTCAGCCACCTGTGTCCATTGACCTTCATTTAGGGTTACCTGAGGGTTCGCCATATCTATAAGAAACAGTTTTAGTTTAAGCAATCGCTCAATCATTAAATAAGTGCTGCCCCACCGAGTGGCTTCATCGACAATTGCCCCTTTTCCCAGCACGTCTCTTCAAGATGGAATCAATTTTAGGAGTTCTGGCGGCAATAACCAATTTTCTCACTTTTCCAATCAGATTTCCAGCATGTCCCTCTTGCAGACTCTTATTGCCAGCTGCAGTGTGTGCACAACACAGCGCATGTGCTGAATATGAAAGTGTTTTGAAGCAGCTTCAACAAGATCATCTAATTCTAAAGTATAATTTTGCTGTTCTTCTGTTGTAATATCTGTTTGTTCCTCAGTTACATGAACAGCACTGTGGCCTTCCATCTCGCACATACTGAATCCTAAATTTTCTTCTAGCTGTTGTTCATTACTTTTATTCATCAGTTTAATTCTACTTATGTTTGAAGCATTGTCCGTTATTTTTCTAATCTGCTTTTGCTATTGAAAACATTATTTATGAGCTCAAAAACCTTTCAGGTGATGCAGGTTTTTTTTAAAAAGCTGATCTGCTTTTGCAGCTGAAAAACGTATCTTCAAAAACCGCTGCAAAAACGCTGTGTGTGAATGCAGCCTTAGATCAGGAATAGAACAGCCATTTATAGGACATTTCATAACTTTCCCAAATTCCTATGAAAAAGTATTCAGCACATTCTGCATTGAACTAACGTACCCAATTTATTATATATTTTAGGAGTCTGAATCGGTCTATTTTATTCCGACTCCACCAAAATGAACACGGATTCTGACTCCGACTCCACAGCCCTGGTAGAATGGAAATTATTAATAATAATAATAATGTATTCATTTATATAGCGCTGTTAATTCCACAGCGCTTTACATACATTGGCAACACTGCCCCCATTGGTGCTCACAATCTAAGTTCCCTATCAGTATATTTTTGTAGTGTTGGAGGAAACTGGAGAACCCGGAGGAAACCCACGCAAACATGGGGAGAACATACAAACTCCTTGCAGATGGTGTCCTTGGTGGGTTTTGAACCCAGGACCTCAGCGCTTCAAGACTGCAGTGCTAACCACTGAGTCACCGTGCCACCAGTTTTATTTCCCTCTGCAGTCGATCACTTCCAGTCATGGGGGGCATGTGGCAGGAAAAGTCACAACATTTAGTGAGCATGCTGCAATGACTTCCTGGCACAAAACAAATTTGTGCAGATCAGGCTGTCAAATCAAACTGGGGCGTGATTACAGTGCTGTCACTATAAAATGAATGGTGACTAACAGCCCCCTGCACCACACCGATAAAATCAGCGAACACATGTCGAATAAAACTTTATTTGCTCGCTGATCCAGTAGGTGTGACAGGCGCGACGTTATCACCATTTACCTGATGATTTCCACGGTAGCTGCAGGTACATAACATTTCAGGAGTTAAAAGGTTCCCTTTATAGGGGTTTTCTGCTTCCAGAAAATGTGGCCCCAAACACTAATACATATTAAAAGGAGCCTGTCACGTTAAAAAAAAAAAAAAAAAAAATTCTATTAACCTCCAGATATGGGGTGCACGCAGAGACAGACAGCGGAGGAGATGGGGAGAAAGTGCTCCCTCCATCTTCTCCGCTCCTGTGATGCGATCAAATCACAGTCGCATGACCCTTGTCTGACACTGCAGCAGGGAGTCATTAGCATATCGCTTCCGATGATCCTGCAGCAGAAGCGGTACACAAGTGGAAAAGCCCCCTCATTAAATGTTTCTCTTCTTCTTTTGTCTGTAGTTGGTATGTGTGATACCTTGACCTTTTTGCTATCTTTTTGATGCTGTCCGAAGTGGGAGAAAATGGGAGTCCGCCATATCATCTGCCTTTATCTATTTTTGTAATTTTATACATTTATTTGCTGGCAGTCTTGTGCTATTATGTATGAATTTTGCTTATTGGCGATCTAGATCTCCCCCCCCTCTTTTTGCATGTGTCAGTTTTTTATAAGTAATAATTGTGACTAAGGCGTACCCATAGATGTATGATTAGCTTTTGTGGGGATTAAGACTGTTGTAGTTGGGTGGGTTTGGTATTATGTACAGTTACTGTCAACATAATAATTATATAATTATCACTTATTTTCCCACTACCTATAAAATGATCCCTCCTTAGCTATCAAATGCCACATGTGGGCTTCTTTTATATTTATAATTATGCATATCTTGTTGACCCCATATATTGGCAAACCATCTCACCTGTTTGATGGCTATGTTTTTATGCTTTCTGT
>NC_134357.1:223328111-223377433 GCF_048569485.1 Anomaloglossus baeobatrachus
CAGTTCTATGGAGGTCTCCTTTTGCCAATCAGTCTGACTTTGCACGCCTTTATTTTACATACTCTGACTTTTTGAAGGTTAACCCCTGTAGTTATTTACTGCTTGGCAGTTACTATATACTTTTTTGCTATACTGGATTCTTGGTGAGCTCACCCCTTTCTGGTATTATTTTTTCTCCTGTTTGCACATCAAGTGGAGTTCCTATATGTTCTCCTCACAGGAGTAAAGATAATTTTACTGCTGCTTATACTTACCATGTAGGGAATATTTGTGTTGTTTTTCCTCTCGCTCTGGTTTACCCTGATTACATTGTTTATGTATTTAATCGTATATACACTATGGTGGTGACCCATGTATTTTGTATGCAATAAAAATATTTTTTTTTATATGCAATAAATGTGTGTTGAGTCAGATTAACTATGTATGAATTATCATATGGCACACAAAGCCTTTTGGTGCAATTGCTTTCTCTACATTGGAGGATATATAATTTTTAAAGTGAATGTAAAAAGATACAAAAGAAATATTCTGTATGGAAAGTTGGCTCTGAAGGAACACATTGATGTTTCACATGGAGAGAAAAAGAAATCCAGTGCAGTTCCACAGGATGAATTAAAATCCATTTTATTGGTAACAACTAGTAAAAAGTAAGACTCTCCGGTAAACAGCAATGGGACTACGCGTTTCGACGTGTTGTCTTAGTCATGGGAACACGAATAAGACAACACGTCGAAACGCGTAGTCCCATGTTACACTGTGTGGTCATTTCCGCTTGCTGTTTACCGGAGATTCTTACTTTTTACTAGTTGTTACCAATAAAATGGATTTTAATTCATCTTGAGGAACTGCGCTGGATTTCTTTATCTCTCCATGTGGATTCACAAGGCAGCCCTACTTATCCGTGCACGGGAACCTAACAGGAGTCTGTGAACAGCTGATCGGTGAGCTAAATTTTCCTTTTCCCCTTTATATGACATTGATGTTTCACTCTGCACAAGGATGTAAATCTTACTGGTTTTATGTTGTTGCAGAAGAAGAGGAGGAGTATGTTTGGAATATTGAGAGTAATACGGAAGAAGGAAGAGGCGATGGCTATATGTTAGGAGTTTTATGCGAGGAGGAGAGGTTTGTATATTAGGAGTCATATGAGGAGAAGTCGTGTTGTCAGGAGTAATGTGAGAAAATGTCTGTAGGCTAGGAGTGATATATGTGAGGACAAGGCACATATCTAGGGGGTAATTACCACGGTCTCAGAGATCGCTACTGCGAGCAGGCCCGGCAGGGTTAGGCGCCCGCCCTGCAGAGAAGCAGCTGGTTACTCTCAGTGAGAGATGCTGAGCTTTAACTGTAGACCACGCAGCCACTATGAGGCCTGTAAGTCAGGGGGGCCCGGTGCCAGAGGCCGTACCTGGCCCCCCTCACCTGCGGGCCCTATTCACCATCGCACACAGCAACAATGATGGCTGGAGCGGAGCGCTCTGCTCCATACTACCTCTTTCTCTACCCTGTGCCTGCGCTCGACATCTCAGCGCAGCGCAGTGCGGCGATGTCACTACTGTGCGCCTGCTGTACTGAGACTGCGGAGCGCGGGACAAGAGGATGCTGACCAGAGCAGCGGGGGAACGAGGAGAGGTGAGGTGGTTTTTTTTTTGTTTGTTTTATTAAAATCAGTGAGTACATGGTGGCCAGAGGCCCTATGGGAGTGCATTATACATGGATTACTATGGAGCTGCATAATACAATATAAAAGACACTTTATACATGGACTATAGGGGTGCATTATACATGGAGGACTATGGGGCTGCATAATACATAATCGGACTATGGAGCTACGTTATATGGAGGACTATTGGGGTTACCTTATACATGGACTATGGGGCTGCATTATAATACATGGAGGACTATGGGGTGAATAATACAATATGAAGGATTATAGGAGCTGCATTATAATACATATACGACTATGGGGTCTGCATTATAATACATGCAAGATTATGGGGGCTGCATTATATTATATGGACTAATAGGGTTACCTTATACATGGCCTATGGGGGTGCAGTACAATATATGGAGGACTATAAGGTGCAGTATAATATATGGAGGACTATGGGGGCTGCATTATAATACATGGAGGACTATGGGGGCTGCATTAAAATACATGGAGGACTATGGGAGCTACCTTATACATGGACTATGGGGATGCATTATAGAACATGGATGACTATGGGGCTGAATTATAATATATGGAGGACTATGGAGTGCAGCATAATATATGGAGGACTACAGGATGCACTATAATATCTGGACGACTATGGGATGAATAATACATGGAGGACTATGGGAGTTCCATTATATAGTTACATAGTTACTTAGGTTGAAAAAAGACCTAGGCCCATCTAGTTCAACCTTCCTCCACCAGTTCTACATTTGGTCACCAAGTCATTTATAACCAACAATGTTGTGTGCACTGAGAAAATCATCCATCCCTTTTTTAAAAGCTGTTATAGTATCTGCCATTACTATCTCTTGTGGTAGGGCATTCCACAGTCTGACTGCTCTAATTGTAAAGAACCCTTTCCTATTTAGCTGCCGTAGTCGCTTTTCTTCCATTCGCAGTGAGTGTCCCTTGGTCCTTAGTATTGTCTTTGGAAGAAATAAGTCATGAGCCAGTCCTTTATATTGACCACACATGTATTTATACATATACATATAAATGAGATCTCCTCTGAGACGTCTTTTTTTCTAAGCTAAACATATCTAACTTTTTCAACCTCTCGTTATATGGGAGGCCTTCCATTCCTTGTAGTAGTCTAGTTAGCCGCCTTTGAACTGACTAACTTCTGAATGTCCTTTTTAAAATATGGAGCCCAAAATTGGATCCCATATTCCAGATGTGGCCTTAAGGTGGTGTCACACACAGCGACAACGACGTCGCTGCTACGTCACCATTTTCTGTGACGTTGCAGCGACGTCCCGTCGCTGTCGCTGTGTGTGACATCCAGCAACGAGCTGGCCCCTGCTCTGAGGTCGCCGCTCGTTGCTGAATGTCCAGCTTCATTTTTTTGGTCGTCGCTCTCCCGCTGTGACGCACAGATCGCTGTGTGTGACAGCGAGAGAGCGACGAAATGAAGCGAGCAGGCAGCAGGAGCCGGCATCTGGCAGCTGCGGTAAGCTGTAACCAAGGTAAACATCGGGTAACCAAGGTGGTTACCCGATATTTACCTTCGTTACCAGCCTCCGCCGCTCTCACGCTGCCAGTGCCGGCTCCTGCTCACTGCACATGTAGCTGCAGTACACATCATGTAATTAACCCGATGTGTACTGTAGCTAGGAGAGCAAGGAGCCAGCGCTCAGTGTGCGCGGCTCCCTGCTCTCTGCACATGTTGCAGCACAGCGACGCGTGTCGTTATGATCGCTGCTTCTGCTGCTGTGTTTGACAGCTAAGCAGCGATCATAACAGCGACTTACAAGGTCGCTGCTACGTCACCATTTTGGTGACGTAACAGCGACGTCGTTGTCGCTGTCGTTTAGTGTGACCCCAGCTTTACAAGTGATTTATAGAGGGGTAACAATACGTTGGGATCACGGGATCTAATCTCTCTTTTTATACACCCTAAAGTCTTCTTTGCTTTAGCAGCTGCTGCTTGACATTGAGTGCTGCTGCTCAGCTTATTTGTAATGAGAATACCAAAGTCCTTCTCCTGTTCTGTAGTCCAGAGTTTACTTCCATTTAATGTATACGCAGTTATAGGATTACTCCGTCCTATGTGCATTACTTTACATTTATCAACATTAAATCTCATTTGCCAAGCTTCTGCCCATTCTGACATCTTATCCAGATCTTTTTGTAATATTGTATATTATAATAATTGGAGGGCTACCTTATACATGGAGGACTATGGGAAATGTATTATAATACATGGAGAACTATGGGGGTGCATTCTAATATATGAAGGGTTATGTAGGACCCATTATACTATATGGAAGGCTATATGGGGGCCATTATAGTATTTGGAGAACTATATATGAGGAGGGACAACAATACAAGCACGGGATGGGAAAGTTTTGTGCTGAGGGAAAGAGGTTCTTTCCCTCAGTACTCCGCTTTCCCATGCTGTGCTATACATATTCCCTTAACACCTGGCTTTCCCATATCAGAACGTGTGAAAGCTGGGTGCTAAGGGAAAGATGTATACCAGAGCATGGGAAAGGTGCGTGCTGAGGGAAAAGTGTATAGCAGAGCATGGGGAAGCTGGGTGCAGAAGACAAGATGGATATCAGAACATAGGAAAGCTGGGTGCTGACAGAGAGGGATTTCACATCATGGGAAACCTGGGTGCTGAGTGAAAGAGCCAAGTGTTGGCGTCATTAACCCATACCCTGAGTATCGGCGTCATTATCCCATACCCCGAGTGTTGGTGTACATGGGGGGGCTCAGGTACAAACTTTGCCCTGGAGTCCTTCAAACTCTAGTCATGCCACTGTGTATATCTGTATGTTAGGAATGAGGAGGAGGTGTATGTCTGTAGGATAAGAGTGAGGAGGAAGAGGATGTCTATGTTAGGATTAATGTGAGGAGGAGGAGGATGTCAGTATATCAAGAGCGGTATGACAGACTGACAAAGGTCATAAGTAAGGAAGATTGTGAGGAAGTTGAAAACTTGCGTGTGGAATTACACAGTGAAGTAAAGCACTGAAAAAGTAATTTTCGGTGTAATCTACAGATCCCCAAACATCACTGAGCATTTAGATGGGTGACTACATAATTAGATGGAGTGGGCTGCACAGGTTGCTACAGCAGTTATTAAGGAAGATTTTAACTACTAGGTATGGTATTGCCTGGTGTTTTGTTTCTGGTGCAATTGTAAAAGGGAGAAAACTCCTCAGCTAGCTGGGGCATAACTTATGGGCCAGTTTGTGGCATAGGCGATGCTCTGTTGGATCTAACAATGCAAAGCTCATCGGTCACGGAGTGACTGTTAAGATAGCAGGGGACAGAGGCTCCTATGCTGTCCCCCTCACGCTAGGGGATCCTGGACTATCCCTATCCTCAGGGTTACTTCTGATGGTGGAGATGTTGGTGTCCTGCGCTATGCTCCTGACCAGTACTACTCTGATACCCCCTCCAACTAGGGAAGGCCAGGGCAGCAGTGTGATGGAAAAAACAGAGACAGACAAGGGAAAACCAAAATTCTGCGCACACACACACACACACACACACACACACACGGGAATAGACAATGAGAAACTTAGGTAGGAGAAAAGCTGGAGCAGGAAGGTAACAAAAAGTCAACAAGGGTTAACTCCACCACCGTACGCCACAACAATTATAACAACCATTAGATAGTTTGGATCATAACACCTTAGGCTGCTTTCACAAATCCGTTTTTTCCGGTGCGGCACAATCCGGCACTTTGCAGAATAAAAGCAACCGTTTTTTTTTTTGCCGCCAGTTGCGGGGTTTTTTTTGCATAGACTTACATTAGTGCCATATTGTGGGCTTGTGTTCCGTCCGTTTTTTGCCGCATGCAGCAGATTTAGCCGATGCGGCGGCCGGATGGAACGTTGCCTGGCACTTTTTTTGTCCAGCAAAAAAAAAACGCATCCGATGCGGCGCGATTTGCAATGCATGCCTATGGACGCCGCATGCGGCGTCCTGCGGCAGAAACCGCATCCGACCGCAGCATGCGTTTTTTTCCACTGCGCATGCTCAATAGCCTGCCGCAAGCAGCAAAAACCGGACGGGCCGCATGTAAAAATTTATGCAAAGGATGCGGTTTTGTCGCCGCATCCGTTGCATAGGTTTTAGAGCCGGATTGGCCGGCTCTGCTAAAACCGGAGGTGTGAAAGCAGCCTTACCAGACTAGCCAGGATAAACTATAGCTGGCAAAAGTAGAAGGATATAGCCAGCATATATAGAAGGGGAGCAGATGTGATTGGCTTTCTCACACCGTGAAGAAAGGAAACTAACAAGCAGTCTAACAAAGATTAACTCTTGATAGCCTGCCTATGAATTACCACTCTACAGGTCGATGCCCATGTCTGCCTGCGTGATCACAGACACCAGAGTAGTTATTGGAAGGAGTGTCAAAATTTGTAGTTTGAACAGAACCAGAAGCCGACATGACAGACGGCAAAGTTTGTAAAAATCTGTGTGACATTATCAGAAATGTTTCTGTACCAATTAATACAAAATTTTATTTTGCTTAAACTGTAAAAACATACTCTGGCAAAAAATACTTTGGTCCAGATTTCTCAAGACTGGTATTTTGCATATCTTTCTTGATAAATCTTTTAGCTGCCATGTGCCACACTGTCGTAATGTATGTCTCTCTTGTGGCATAAGATATGATTATTACACTGGAATCAGTTTTGAGCAAGATGGAAAAGCGGTCTGGGACTGTTTTAACACCACAATTGGCAATACTTTTGCGCAACTAAGAGGTACAAAAACTTTATGAAATTTTAAGCAGTGAAATTTGAACCAGAAAATGTACATAAACTGCTTAGTATAACTATGGGGGCAGGTCAGGCTAGTTTCACACTTGCGTTGAACGGTATCCGTTGCATTGCGTTGTGTAACGTATGCAACGGATGTGTTGCATATAGTGGCACAACGGATGCAACGGATGCTGCAAAACAACGCAATTCGTTTTGATTTTTTTTTTTTTTTTTACAGTTTTACCAGCGGCAGACTATTGTGAACGATCAGCTGATCGCTCCCTGCCGCCGGCCGCCGGGTGATCAGCTGATCGCTGCCGGCCGTCGGGTGATCAGCTGATCGCTCCCTGCAGCCGGCCGCCGGGTGATCAGCTGATCGCTCCCTGCAGCCGGCCGCCGGGTGATCAGCTGATCGCTCCCTGCCGCCGGCCGCCGGGTGATCAGCTGATCGCTGCCGGCCGTCGGGTGATCAGCTGATCGCTCCCTGCAGCCGGCCGCCGGGTGATCAGCTGATCGCTCCCTGCAGCCGGCCGCCGGGTGATCAGCTGATCGCTCCCTGCCGCCGGCCGCCGGGTGATCAGCTGATCGCTGCCGGCCGTCGGGTGATCAGCTGATCGCTCCCTGCAGCCGGCCGCCGGGTGATCAGCTGATCGCTCCCTGCAGCCGGCCGCCGGGTGATCAGCTGATCGCTCCCTGCAGCCGGCCGCCGGGTGATCAGCTGATCGCTCCCTGCAGCCGGCCGCCGGGTGATCAGCTGAGCGCTGTCACTTGCCGGCCGCCGCGTGATCAGCTGAGCGCTGTCACTTGCCGGCGCCCGCGCATGACGGCGGCCGGGTGCTCAGCTGAACGTTCGGCCACCGCGAGCCAAAATAAAGTTCGATTTAAAAAAAAAAAAAATTTAAAAAAAAATAAGAGCATGCGCAGTGAAATCCAGAGGATTCCGCTGCTCAAAACAACGTTACATGCTGCGTTCCTCCCGCTGGGCGGAAGCAACGGAGCGTCGCCCAGCGGAAGCAACGCAGGTCCTTTTGGTAAAATCCGACAACCATACAAGTCTATGGGAAACAACGGAATCCGTTAACGGATTCCGCTGTTTTCCAAAAGGGCGGATTGTAATGGAAGGAAAACAACGCAAGTGTGAAAGTACCCTCACTTAGATTCAAAGCATCACTCGAAAAAAAAAAAACAAGTAAACGCTGGAGTGATGCTTTAGATATAGGTCTCTAATAGCTGCAACCAGAGCCACAATCTGTCAACATCTTTTTGCTACCCCATCTGAGAGCTGTATAAAGTAGAGGCAGAGACTTTACTGGGTTGCTTGCTGTAGTTTTGCTAGAATCACTATCATCTGCTGCCAATGTACCAGTTCTCTGAATGCTGAATTGTGTATAACCCCACCCTCACTGATTGTCAGTTGTCGTTGTACACAATGCATAGGCAGCAATTGGTATTTCAGTAGTGGTGTCAATATGAAAATGGAGGACTACCTGGTAGCTGGTTTACTAGTCCTGTAGTGAATCTCCTGCTGACAACACAGTCGTTTTATCAAAACTATGACATTTTGCTGATTTCAAAATCTCTGCCCTTACATCATGCAGATCACAGATTAAATAGCAAAAACCTACTCACAGATTCCCTTTAACTATTTAAATACCACTGTCAAACTCTAACAGTACCATTTAAATGCTATCATAGCCTGTGTGCGCATGGCGACTCACAATATCCAATGGGATACTGTAACAACTGGAGGCCTGCTGAAGACCCCCATTGACATCTTTGTCCTCCTCTACTCCACCCACCTAGTCAATTAAGTGGTGGAGTAGTGCGCCAAATTCATTGAGACACATGCCCCATAATGAATTTGGCATATCATGTAAGTGGCATGTGTCTCGCCAGAAATGCTACTTCAGTCAAAGGTTGGAGTAATACTTCAGGCCCAAGTAATGGCATAAGGCTGTGCGCGCACTTTGACTTTGTTACCACAAAGATGCAGCGTTTGTGCGGTTTTTTTGGCCGCAAAAATATGCACAAAAAACGCACCCAAAAAATGCATGCGTTTGTGCGCATTTTTTGCAGCGTTTTTTCCCATGCATTGCATGGGTGAAAAACGCTGGCAAAAACACAGAAATAATTGACATGTTGCATCTTTTGTGGTCACCACAAAAACACACCTAAAACAAAACTGCACTGTGCGGACAGCAAAAATGAATACTCAGACTTTGCTGGGGAAGCAAATTCATGCAGTTTTTAGACCAAAAACACACTCGAAAAACGCAGCTTGTGTACAAAGCCTAACTTTTGATGAACTTGTTGGCCTGGTGCCCCAGTATACCCATGCTCCATGCACTTTTTTTTTGTAAACAGACAGTCGCCACAGAATGACTATTCAAACCACGTACAGGCGCTCAGTGCAAGGCCACACATTTGAGTACACCTTCCCACCTGCTTGTTTTCCATTTATCTACACTCTCCTCTGGCTCTATGGAGTCAGAGCCATCAATGTGGAGGGTAGAGATAAAAGGAAATCAAGCAGGTGGGAAGGTGTTATGATCCGGAACCATGGAAGACCACCACAAATCATTGGTAAAAGGTGACAAGAGCATTTGCAACTAATCTGGCCGCCATTCCCTTACTAACCATCAACACTAGAAGTAGCCGAGGGGTGAACTAACATCCTGTGCACCGCGAACCCAGCCGGAGAACTAGCTATCCTAAAGGCAAGATGAATAACTTGTTTTCTGTTCATTGGTATGACAAAAGCACCTGGTATAGGACGGAGTTCAGATCGTGCGATCTGAGGGCCTTTTTGTACTATCAGGATTTTGGAATTTTGCAGGGTTTTACTCTGGCCACCATCAGTCCCTTTCCTGTCCTTTCCTATTTTAGTCAGCGGGGGCCTCACCTTTTGCTAATCCTGTCATCTACCTGTGTATTTTGTGTTTTTCCTATATCACCGCAGTCTTTGAATGTGGGGGGCTTGCTATTCTTGTCTATTTTCTGAGGCAGAGAGTTATTCATCTTTCCTACCTTTTAGGATAGTTAGTTCTCCGGCTGGGTTCGCGGTGCACAGGATGTTAGTTCACCCCTGGACTACTTCTATTTGTGATAGTTAGTAAGGGGATGGCAGCCAGATTAGTTGCCAATGCTTTTGTCACCTTTTACCAATGATTTGTGGTGGTCTTCCATGGTTCCGGATCATAACATGGGGGCCTCTGTAACAGCCACAAATAGTCATACAAAAAAACACAAGAAAAAAACACAAATAACAGAAAACCATACAATCACATTTGCTATCAAGCACTGGACAGTGGTCCTAGGTGGAAAAAAACATAGCAAAAACAACATAATAGATCTAAATGAGTATATAAATTTTCCACAAAGTGCTGACAGCAGTCAGACACATGGGAGAGTATATTGTTATGATCCGGAACCATGGAAGACCACCACAAATCATTGGCAAAAGGTGACAAGAGCATTGGCAACTAATCTGGCCGCCATCCCCTTACTAACCATCACAACTAGAAGTAGCCGAGGGGTGAACTAACATCCTGTGCACCGCGAACCCAGCCGGAGAACTAACTATCCTAAAAGGTAGGAAAGATGAATAACTCTCTGCCTCAGAAAATAGACAAGAATAGCTAGCCCCCCAAATTCAAAGACTGCGGTGATATAGGAAAAACACAATACACAGGTAGATGACAGGATTAGCAAAAGGTGAGGCCCCCGCTGACTAATAGGAAAGGACAGGAAAGAGACTGATGGTGGCCAGAGAAAAACCCTGCAAAATACCAACTTCCTGATAGTACAAAAAGGCCCTCATATCGCACGATCTGAACTCCGTCCTATACCAGGTGCCCTTGTCATACCAATGAACAGAAAACAAGAATCATAACAAATTCAACAAGCCACAAACACATGGACTCAAAGGAGCTATACTCCACACAGAACTGCAGGGAGTTCCCCAACAAACCACTGAGGGGGAAAATCCCTGCAAGCAAATAAACTGGAAACAACCACAGCAAATGACAAACACAGATAAGCAAAAGAACCAGACAATAAATAAAGAGCAAGCACTTCTCTGGAGTAGACGTGGTGTAGAGCAGGATGAAGTAGGCTGGAGATACAAAGAACAACTGACATCCGGCAACAGCCTGCAATCAGACCAGGATTTAAATAAGCAGAGATTTAGCAAAGGAAACACCCATTGCACAACACACCTGGTCCAAGTCCAAACCATTCCTGGCCACCAGAGGGAGCCTCCAAGCAGCCAAAACATAACATTCACAACAGTATATAGTACAATAAAAAAAAAAACTAGGAAAGATCTCACCACGTCCTCTCAAGTCTGGGTGTTATGATCCGGAACCATGGAAGATCACCACAAATTATTGGCAAAAAGGTGACAAGAGCCTTGGCAACTAATCTGGCCGCCATCCCCTTACTAACCAACACAACTAGAAGTAGCCGAGGGGTGAACTAACATCCTGTGCACCGTGAACCCAGCCGGAGAACTAACTATCCTAAAAGGTAGGAAAGATGAATAACTCTCTGCCTCAGAAAATAGACAAGAATAGCAAGCCCCCCACATTCAAAGACTGCGGTGATATAGGAAAAACACAATACACAGGTAGATGACAGGATTAGCAAAAGGTGAGGCCCCCGCTGACTAAAATAGGAAAGGACAGGAAAGGGACTGATGGTAGCCAGAGAAAAACCCTGCAAATTACCAACTTCCTGATAGTACAAAAAGGCCCTCAGATCGCTTGATCTGAACTCCGTCCTATACCAGGTGCCCTTGTCATACCAATGAACAGAAAACAAGAATTATAACAAATTCAACAAGCCATAAACACATGGACTCAAAGGAGCTATACTCCACACAGAACTGCAGGGAGTTCCTCAACAATCCACTGAGGGGAAAAATCCCTGGAAGAAAATAAACTGAAACCAACCACAACAAATGACAAACCCAGATAAGCAAAAGAACCAGGCAATAAATAAAGAGCAAGAACTTATCTGGAGTGGATATGGAAAACTAGGAATGGGGGGCGAGGGTATTCACTTTATAGAAGGGGAATGTAGTGCAGATAGTGACCAGGGCACAAGTAATGAAATTGGGGGTGGTACGGGGGGAAGGGTTAGGACACTCAATACAGTAAGCAGGAATATAGGTACAGAGTCATACGTAACGTGCATGTACACTAATGCCCGAAGCCTCACAAATAAGGTGGAGGAATTAGAATTAATATTGTTGGAAGAAAATTATGATATAGTGGGGATATCAGAGACATGGCTGGATGAGAGCTATGACTGGGCTGTTAATTTACAGGGTTATAGCCTATTCAGGAATGACCGTACAAATAAGCGAGGGGGAGGTGTGTGTCTATATGTACAATCATCCTTAAAACCCATCCTGCATGACAACATATGTGAGGGTACTGAGAATGTAGAGTCCCTATGGGTGGAGATAAGCGGGGGGGGGGGGAGAATGAATAATAAAATACTGATAGGGGTGTTTTATAAGACGCCGAATATTATGGAAGAGGTAGAGAATCTCCTCAAAGCAAATTGATAAAGCAAAGAGTCTCGGAGAGGTAATTATTATGGGGGACTTTAACTATCCTGATATAAATTGGGGAACAGAAACTTGCAGTTCCAGCAAAGGAAATAGATTTTTGATAACAATGAAAGATAATTACCTTTCACAAATGGTACAGGACCCCACAAGAGGGGGAGCACTACTAGACCTTGTACTAACCAATAGGCCAGACCGCATATCAAATATACAAGTTGGGGGTTACTTGGGGAATAGTGATCACAAAATAATAAGTTTTCATGTATTGTTTAGTAAGATGTCTAGTAGAGGGGCTACAAGGACACTAAACTTCAGGAAAGCAAATTTTAAACGGTTGAGAGATGATCTTAGTGCAATAAACTGGGATGATGTACTAAGTAATAAAAGTACACAAAGCAAATGGGAGACTTTTATGAGCATCCTGAATAGGGCTTGTGCAGAAAATATACCCTATGGGAACAAACATGCTAGAAATAGGAGGAAACCCCTATGGCTAAATAGAGCTGTAAGGGAAGCACTAAAAGAAAAACAGAAAGCCTTAAAAGAATTAAAGAGGGTAGGTAGTGATGAGGCATTATATAATTATAGAAAATTAAATAAAATATGTAAAAAGCAAATTAAGTTAGCCAAGTTTGAGACAGAGAGACTCATTGCGAGAGAAAGTAAAAATAATCCTAAAATATTCTTCAACTACATAAACAGTAAAAAAACTGAAAAGCGATAGTGTTGGCCCCCTTAAAAATAGTCTTGGTGAAATGGTGGAAGGGGATGAGGGTAAAGCCAACCTGCTGAATGACTTTTTTTCTACGGTTTTTATACAAGAAAATGCCATGGCAGATGACATGACCAGTGATACCATAAATTCACCCTTGAATATTACCTGCTTAACCCAGCAGGAAGTACGCCGCCGCCTCGAAATCACTAAGGTTGACAAATCTCCGGGCCCGGATGGCATACACCCCAGAGTACTACAGGAATTGAGTTCTGTGATAGATAGACCATTATTTTTAATCTTCTCAGATTCCTTAATAACAGGGTCGGTACCGCAGGACTGGCGCATAGCAAATGTGGTGCCAATATTCAAAAAGGGGACAAGAACTGAGCCGGGAAATTATAGGCCGGTAAGTTTAACCTCTACGGTTGGTAAAATCCTTGAGGGTTTCTTGAGAGATGCTATACTGGAGTATCTCAAGAAAAATAACCTTATGACAGAGTATCAACATGGGTTTATGAGGGATCGATCCTGTCAAACTAATTTGATCAGCTTCTATGAAGAGGTAAGTTCAAGCCTGGACCAGGGAAATGCAGTGGATGTTGTGTATATGGACTTTTCAAAAGCTTTTGATACGGTGCCACACAAAAGGTTGGTACATAAAATGAGAATAATGGGGATAGGGGAAAATATGTGTAACTGGGTTAAAAACTGGCTCAGTGATAGGAAACAAAGGGTGGTTATTAATGGTACGTACTCGGACTGGGTCTCAGTTCATAGTGGGGTACCACAGGGGTCAGTATTGGGCCCGCTTCTTTTCAACATATTTATAAATGACCTTGTTGGGGGCATGCGGAGTAGAATTTCAATATTTGCAGATGATACTAAACTCTGCAGGGTAATCAATACAGAGGAGGATAATTTTATATTACAGGGAGATTTATGTAAATTGGAGGATTGGGCTGAGAAGTGGCAATTGAAGTTTAATGTAGATAAATGTAAGGTCATGCACTTGGGTAGAGGAAATAACATTTATGATTATGTACTTAATTGTAGAACACTGGGTAAAACAGACACAGAAAAAGACTTGGGTGTATGGGTGGATGGTAAACTTCACTTTAGTGGACAGTGTCAGGCAACTGCTGCCAGGGCTAATAAAATAATGGGCTGTATTAAAAGAGGTATAAGTGTTCATGAAAAAAATATAGTTCTACCTCTGTACAAGTCACTAGTGCGACCGCACTTAGAATACTGTGTACAATTCTGGTCACCGATATATAAGAAGGACATAGCTGAACTGGAGAGGGTGCAGAGAAGAGCCACCAAGATTATTAGAGGAATGGGTGGGCTGCAATACCAAGACAGGTTATTAAACTTGGGGTTATTTAGTTTGGAAAAACGAAGGCTTAGGGGTGGATCTAATCACAATGTATAAATATATGAGGGGACAGTACAGAGGCCTTTCCAAAGATCTTTTTACACCTAGGCCTGCGACTGGAACACGGGGGCATCCGCTACGTCTTGAGGAAAGAAGGTTTAATCATAATCACAGACGAGGATTCTTTACTGTACGAGCAGTGAGACTATGGAACTCTCTGCCGCATGATGTTGTAATGAGTGATTCACTACTAACATTTAAGCAGAGCCTGGACGCCTTTCTTGAAAAAGTTAATATTACCAGTTATGTATATTAGATTTTATGACAGGGTATTGATCCAGGGAACTAGTCTGATTGCCGGATGTGGAGTCAGGAAGGAAATTTTTTCCCCATTGGAACTTGTTTGCCACATTGGGGTTTTTTTGCCTTCCTCTGGATCAACATGTTAGGCTACGGGTTGAACTAGATGGACTTAGAGTCTCCCTTCAACCTTAAAAACTATGATACTATGATATGATACTATGATGTAGAGCAGGATTAAGCAGGCTGGAGATACAAAGAACAACTGACATCCGGCAACAGCCTGCAATCAGACCAGGACTTAAATAAGCAGAGAGTTAGGAAAGGAAACACCCACTGCGCAACCCACCTGGTCTCTGTCCAAACCCTTCCTGGCCACAAGAGGGAGCCTCCCAGCAGCCAAGACATAACTAACATTCACAACATCTGGGTATACAGATTCTTCCACCAAGATACTGGGTCCAGAGACTTCTTCCAAGTTCATCTGTCCCTAAGATCTCCTGGAGAAAAATAAAAAAAAAAAATCTGTCTAATACCCCAAGCTCCCGTCCTAACAAGGACGGTCCACAGCTAGATGTACAATGCTGGACCCCTACGTTGACCCTATCAGCGTCCCGATGCGTTTCGTCTTAACCGACTCTTCATTCAGGCCCTGAAGGATTTGGAAAATGATGACCACGTTGTCATAAAACCCTCCGACAAGGGTGGCAACGTGGTCATGGACAAAATCCAGTATATGGATATATGCCTCGAACCTTTACGTGATAGAGATAGATATGAGGTTCTCTGTAGAAAGTGAAACCCCACAAAACTTTATCTTGAGGAGCTAAAAGTGATCTTAGATTAAGGTTTGGCAGCCGGAGTGATAGAAAATCATATTCAGATTTATCTATTTTAAAAAAAATCCCGTTATGGCAACCTTCTACTGCCTTCCGAAAATCCATAAGAGCTTACAGCCCTTAAAAAGGGAAGACCCATAGTCTCTGGGATTAATAGTCTCACTCAAAACTGTGGTGTGTATCTGGATCAGATTTTGAGACCCTTTGTGATGGCACTACAGTCTCATATCAAGGATACTCCGGACCTTCTACGTAAATTAGAAGGTCTTACTGTTCAGCCAGGAACTATACTTGGAAGTATAGATGTGGAGGCACTCTACTCCTCCATTCTGCATGACAAAGGAATGGAGGCTGTGAAGTATTTTCTATCCACTAGAGGCCTGCAATATCAACGACACAATGAATTTGTCCTCAAACTCCTCAACTTCTGTCTCACTCGGAATGTCTTCGTCTTAGATGGTCGTGTGTACCACCAGCTCAGGGGCACAGCGATGGGGAGCCCCTGTGCTCCCTCAAATGCTAATTTGCTCTTGGGTTGGTGGGAGGGGACGAGTATTTTAACACATGAGACAGAAGAGGTGACACAACACTTTGAAATATGGGCTCGCTACATAGATGACATTCTGGTGGTCTGGAATGGCCCCAGGGAAGAACTTTCTAAATATGTTGCGAGCCTGGATAACAATATCGGTCTTAGATTCACTTCATCATTTGAAGAGAGAGGCACCCTCCCCTTTCTTGATATTCTGATTTGTAAGGATACGGAGGGTGGGATTCAGACATCTACATATCAAAAGCCCTCAGCATCTAACTCCCTACTACAATGGGATAGTTGTCACCCGAAACATCTGAAGATGGGGATCCCAAAAGGGCAGTTTCTCCGGATTAGGAGAAACTGTTCTAAGGAAGGGGACTTCCAAGTCCAAGCAAGGGATCTGAGTACTAAATTTCAAGAGAGGAGTTACCCCAAGAACATAATCAAAAAAGCTTATGAGGAGGTTAAAGAAAAACCTAGATCGGAACTTTTGGTTCAAAGAAATAAAACAGGAACCCAAGACAGCATTACTAGGTTTATAACCACCTTTGATAATGGGGCTGATGGGGTACGCCATATTCTCAACAAACATTGGTCCATCCTGATGGACAGATCTGTGTCCGATTTTATCAAGTCGACCACAAATCACCTATAAAAAAAAAAAAAGGTAGATCCCTGGCCGATCGGCTAGACCATTCTATACAATCACAGGAAGATAACTGGTTGACAAGAGGAGTGAAGGGCTCTTTTAAATGCTCTCTGGATGTGTCGCGTGTCCTGTTATACAGGTGACAAAGACCTTTAGAAGTAATATCAATGGAAGACAATATGACATACGCCACTTTACCAACTGCCGAACCCAGGGTGTTATTTATAAGATCGACTATCTGTGGCCTTGAGTATATAGGCAAAACTATACGCGAGTGGAGACGAAAAGTAGGGGAACAACTGCAGTGGCTAGACATGTAACTGAGGAGCACAATGGTGACACACGAGTATTGAAGTTTACTGGCATTGATCTGGTTCCGAAACCGAGGAGAGGAGGAGACTGGGACAAATTGGTCTTGCAAAGGGAGAGAAAATGGATTTTTAGGTTAGAAACTCTTTCCCCCAAGGGACTGAACGAGCAACTTCTTTTCAGTCGTTTTATCTAATTTTTGTGGATTTGAGATCCTTTGGAACGACTGTATACCCCCTGTTTTTTCCTTTATGTTATGAAGTAACTACACTGACATTAAGACAGCTATATCCATTTTGGATTTCCGCTAAAATAGTTCTACTATGAAGGTTACCATGAGGTGGCATGGATTGTTTTAGCTTTGTCATACAAATTTTTGGACACTGTTTACACAATGTGCGTTATTCTGGGCAAACATTCTTGTCCCATTATGTATACTAAATGGATGTTAGGGCTGTATAATTCAGGATGTCCTTGGTGGAATCGGATTGACACCCCAAAATGAGATTTGATAATCCATAGTAATAAACTATATACACAAGTGAGTGGGTTTTTTTTAAAAAAAGTATACATATGGGATTTGGTCTTAAGGACCTGTATTTTTTGCTTGCCCAGGCGGTATTTTTTTGATCATAAACAGTTTTCTCGGGCCTCTTCCATGGTTCCAACATTTTCAGATTCGTTCCTTAGTTTCTGTAGGGGGTAGGGAAAGGATTTTTTTTCTTTTGCGATTACACAATTTGAGCACTTATTTCTCCTGGAGTCGCCGCCGGCACACACAGTCTCCCTCATATACACTCTACTGATCCAACACACTGAAATAGTGAATACTAATTTCATGAGGAGATGGAATGAGGAGCTGGGGACTGAAATCTCAGAGGCTGATTGGGGTAAGGCATTCCTATTTACACATTTTCTATGGCCTGTGCGGCACAGGAAAAAAGTTATAAGATACTAACCCGTTGGTACCGCTGTCCTGCTACACTACATGCTATCTTTTCCCTCAGTCTCCGTTCAGTGTTGGAGGTGTGGAATGGAACGGGGTACCATGCTGCACATTTGGTGGAGTTGTGGTGGAGTTAAACCATTCTGGGATTCTGTTTTCTCCGTCCACGATAAGATAAGTGGGAACTGTACTCCTAACACACCACAGGTGGCCCTTTTATCTGTCCTCCCGGGGTCAGTTAGGTCTCAGAAGAATAGACTATTAAGATTTTGTCTGGCGGCGGCCCACACGGTTATACCCAGGCATTGGAGGTCCTCACAGTCCCCACCCCTAAAGTAGTGGTACGGGGAGATGAGCAGCCTTTATAAAGATGGAAGACCTGACCGCTGAATTTAATGGCACTACAGACAAATTCCTACAAATATGGAGCCCTGGATTCTGTTTTTAGACTCTCCGGTATTTTTATCCTTGTTCCCCAATTCCTGAGGGGTCAGTCCCTCCCTGCGCATTGGCCCTATCCTCCTGGATCTTTCCCCTTGATTTTGTTCTCTTGAGGGGTGTTCTGAAATCAGTAAGGCGGGGCAGTATGAACAGGGTTTTTTTTGTATTTTTTTTTGTTTTTTGTTTTGTGTGTTTTGTCTAGTCTTCTGCCCTCTTTCTATCCCACTTCCCTTTTTCTCTTTTTCTTTTCTTTCCCTTTTCCATATCTTTCCAGTTTACCTATAAAAATATTGAAGGCATTGGCAAATGGCTTCCTCCTTAAAAATGTGTAAAGGATATGGTTTTACATAACTGTTGCTCTTTACCCGTTGGGGTACTCTTACTTATGAATTTATGTCTACGCTGAGGATGTTTTGAAATGTTATGTTTGTATGAAAACTTTTGCTGCTCTTTTAAAACTTTAATAAAAAGAGATTAAACGTAAACAGTTTTCTCCATATACTACATGTTTTGGATTAATTTCATATGGGTACTTTGATTTTGACATAAATGTGCCTTTAACTTTGATTCATTGTGAATGAGAACTTAATCCACACAACTATGCTGGGAAATGATATTGCATTATATTTAGCTAGGCATGATAAGGTTACTGTGAACTAAATTAAGAAATCACGACATAGTTGTTATAACCTTTCAACCTGAGGTTGTGTCACTTTGGGTCTGCTATTAATGATGAGCAGTACGTGGAGAAACTACCCCCTCCCTCTGTGGATCCTTGATATGGATCACAATATACCTGACGAGAGACATATGCCCCCTCTGAGCAATCATCATGGGGACACGCCTGGCTCCATGTGAGGTGTTTTCTCCTCCTCCCCTTGAGTACTGGACACTGAGAATGAGGCTTGGAGTGGAATGCATTCCTTGCCTGGCATGAAATAGGGAGGAGCTTTCCCCTCATCTCCCTGACGTCCTGATGTCATAGACGTGCTTCTGAATGCAATGCACGTTGCACTTTCCAGGAAGTAAAGGGCGAGGTAACTATTATGATGATGCATGCGGAGGCCGTGTCCTTCAATGGAACGCACGCCGAGCTTTCCAGGTAGTGAAGGGAGTGAATGGTGAGGCGATTACTGTGATGATGGATGCGGTGGGCATGAGTCTAAATGGAACGCACGCTGAGCATTCCAGGAAGTGAAGGAAGCTAATGGTGAGGGGATTGTGATAATGGCGCCACAACGTATAACCTGCAATGGAATAAATACCAGGTGAGATCAAACTGGCATGACTGGACTAAATGTGATGTTAATATTTATAAAAGACCATTTGAGAGGCATCGGGCTCTCTAACACTATGGGCAGATGATAGCTGTGTATAAGGGCCTCATCTATAATAAGCATTATGTCCCCTGAAGAGTCGTTTAAGACAAAAAGCGTCGGGATGCAGATTGGGTCAACGTAGGGGGGTCCAGCATTGTACATCTAGATGTGGACCGTCCTTGTTAGGACGGGAGCTTGGGGTATTAGACAGATTTTTTTATTTTTCTCCAGGAGATCTTAGGGACAGGTGAACTTGGAGGAAGTCTCTGGATCCAGTATCTTGGTGGAAGAATCTGTATACCCAGACCTGAGAGGACGTGGTTAGATCTTTCCTAGTCCTTTTATTGTACTATATACTCTCCCATGTATCTGACCACTGTCAGCACTTTGTGGAAAATTTACTCATTTAGGTCTATTATGTTTTTGCTATGTTTTTTTTTCCACCTAGGACCACTGTCCAGTGCTTGATAGCAAATGTGATTGTATTGTTTTCTGTTATTTGTTTTTTTCTTGTGTTTCTTTTGTATGACTATTTGTGGCTGTTACAGAGGCCCCCATGTGTAGGATAGCATAGTGCCATGAGTCATCAGTAGGGCATTATTGATATATGTGTGTCCAACCATTTGGTTTGGGAGCCCTGACAGCTTATTCAGTTACTGTCAGTCTAAGAGCAGAAAGATTTTTTCTTTTCTTTTTAAATATGTATACTTAATAAAAGGTTAATATTTTATGATGCGTTATTGAATACAATTATCTGATTTGGTATTGCTGTTACAATACTTGTCCCTATTTTGTATACCCCTTTCTCATGTGAAAGCACCATGGAATTGATGGCGCTATAAATAATAATAATAATAATAATAAATAATAATAATAATAATAATAATAATGCACAAGCACTTGTATTTGATATGAACAGTCATTGTGTGCCTTTTAACCCCTTAATGAAGGAACCAATTTTGACCTTAAAGGGAGGGTGTCTTCCAAAAAAAAAAAAAAAAATGAATAACTGAGAAAATGTAAAGTATTAATGTTTTGTTTACATATTTGTTTTTAAGTGAGCAAAATCTATAAAAAAAAAAAAAAAAAAAAGTTTTATATTTTGCATTCTTAAACACTAGGGGGAGCAGCTGCTGAACTCCTACTGTAGAAGTAGTTCACATAGCTACATTACATTAAAAGTGGGCAGAATCTGCTCTCCTGTGTGTGATGTCAAAGCTCCCCCTCCCAATCTAGGCGTTTTCAAAAGGATAAGGGAAGAGGACGTTTAGGATCACAGTGTGGATCCTTTTTGTTGTTGACCACAAGTGTGTAAAGTGTCACCAAGGACAGCTGCATAGTGCTCCCCAAATAGCGCTCTGCACGTCCCGATCCAGCAATGCTCTACCACATGCACACCCACCCGTAATGCTCTGCCACATGCACGCCTGCAATGTTCTGTTACACGCCCGCACGCAATGCTCTGCATGCATGCAC
Organism: Anomaloglossus baeobatrachus; assembly: GCF_048569485.1. Taxonomy (NCBI): domain Eukaryota; kingdom Metazoa; phylum Chordata; class Amphibia; order Anura; family Aromobatidae; genus Anomaloglossus; species Anomaloglossus baeobatrachus. The sequence goes on from NC_134357.1 coordinate 223,349,032, forward strand.
GCTCGGAATGCTTCGCACGCAATGTTCTGCACGCTCGCACGCAATGCTCTGCATGCATGCATGCATGCCCGCCCACCATGCTCTGCATGCATGCATGCATGCCCGCCCAGCACGCCCGCCCTGCTCTGCATGCATGCCTGCACAGCATGCCCGCACGCACTGCTCTGCATGCACGCCCGCACTCACTGCTCTGCATGCACGCCCGCACTCACTGCTCTGCATGCACGCCCGCACTCACTGCTCTGCATGCACGCCCGCACTCACTGCTCTGCATGCACGCCCGCACTCACTGCTCTGCATGCACGCCCGCACTCACTGCTCTGCATGCACGCCCGCACTCACTGCTCTGCATGCACGCCCGCACTCACTGCTCTGCATGCACGCCCGCACGCACTGCTCTGCATGCACGCCCGCACGCACTGCTCTGCATGCACGCCCGCACGCACTGCTCTGCATGCATGCCCGCACGCATTGCTCTGCATGCATGCCCGCAGCGGCAAGGAGAGCGGGGGGGGGGAGGAGGAGGGTAGCGGCAGCGCGGGGGGAGGGGTATCATTGGAGACTGTAGCAGCGGTCATGGGGGGAGGGGCGCCGATACTCACACAGGTCGAACGGGTGACGGGGAAACTGTGACAGGGAGGCGGTACAGCGTCTGCGGCAAGGAGAGGGATGTCATTGGAGACTGTAGCAGCAGCGGCGGGGGTAGGGGCGCCGGAATGGTACTCACATATGCTGAACGGGTGACAGAGAGAAAGTGCAGCACACCCTGTAAGCTGCACAAACATGGCGCCTATCTCCTCCTTCTGCTGTGATCTGGACAGCCCAAGGGGCGCGTCAGGGTCACAGCAGGGAGCTGTCATGTTTTAAGTATAGCGTCTGAGTCCGACTAGCAGAGTGAATGCACAGGGGGCTGCCATAAAGGAGGTAACTGTCGTTACACACAGCAAATCCATGATGGCAGCCCCCAGTGCTTCAGTAAAACTAGAATTAAATAAAAACTAAAATAGTGAATTTATTTTTGTATTAAAAATACTTTATTTCATTATCACTATTATTAATATAAAAATAAAAAACACGACAAGTTCCTTTTAAAGACTAGGCTAAATTTTAGAAATCTGACCGGTTTCACTTCATGATGGAATAACTCTAGAAAGCGTTGAACAGATCCCAGTCATGCTGTTTTTTTGTGTTTGTTAAAAACAAGGTACCTTATCCTGGGTTGTAACACAGGGTACTTTACCCTTTACAGGTATCATGTCAAAACTCACATGATGGCTGCCTTCTACTGCTAACCCACTGATGGGCCTCTCCACTGAACAAGGGTAAAGCAGGACTGTTCCGGGTGTCACCGTTCACAGGAGCTCGAACTTGCTGCAGTATGCAAGGGACCAGGATCACTAGCTCAGATCCTTCCCTTTCTTTCCTTCTTTTTAGGATAGCGAATTGCATGTCAAGTCCCTGCACGGTGTGTGGCGACCAACCGCTCCTTTACATCAGCTTAGGCTGCTTTCACACATCCGTTTTTTGCCATCAGGCACAATCCGGTTTGTGTCTGATGCAACAGATCCGTCACAGATTGTGTAAAAACTGATTCGACGGATCGAGATCGAGATTTCTTTATGTATGCTAGTAGATACAGGGATGGTTAAGCAGGGATTAAAAATATGCACCCAGAACGGCATTTGGTAATGGGTGCATATTGCACCCGACAGGTTCACTTTAAGTGACAGAGCAATGATGCAAAGTATTTTACCTATTCCGCAACAAAGCTACAATTTTCACTGCACAGTTTTTCTGTTAAATACATCACGATTTATATAAAATTATTCAAGACTTGTTTTTCAACACTTACTAAAGTCAGTCCAATTGTGAGTGTTACTGAGATCTAGTGGCCAGATGTTATCATTACGTGTGTTCAACATCCATACTGACAACCTGAAGTGTATGGCCCTGTGCGCACATTGCGTTTTTACCTGCGGTTTTGCTGCAGAAATTTCATGAGAAATGTTTGTAATCTTTCTGCAGAAATTTACTAGCAAAACCTATGGGGAAAAAAAAATTAGCTGTGCGCACACTGCGTTTTTTTTTTTCTCAAGAACATTGTTTCTGCAGAATTTGAGAAAATGTGCATGTCACTTTTCTGCAGGTACCAGCGGTATTTCACTCCATTCACTGTAATGTAATTGCGAAATACCGAGGGTATACCGCAGGTAGCAAATGATGTGCGGTATACCTTCGGTATAGCCGCGGTTCACCTGCGGTAATGTTCATCACTGCCTGCGTTTTGCAGGGAAGTGATGTCATTATGACAGGAAGAGGAAGCGGAGCAGAGTAAACACACAGATCACACTCCCTGGACGACTCACGGAAGCACTTCCGTGTGACCTCCGGCGGGTGCCCATGCAGTTTGTGTCCCGCTCCAGCCCCGCGGCTGCTGGCACTGCAGTGTGTCAGTGTGTGCCCACCCTGCAGTATCAGCAGCTTCTCACACTGCAGTGCTGGCAGCCGCGGGGATGACGAGCGCTGCTGTCGGGAGGTTAGATGAGATCATTACCTGCTGTGACAATCTCCTGACGTCAGCGCTGTCACTGCCTTCTATGCCCGTCTCGCGGGCGGCCCGAGACTGTCACTAGCGGTGACGTCACAGGCTCTCATGATACTGCTGAGAACGTGGCGGTCATAGAAGGCAGTGACAGCGCTGACGTCAGCAGTGCAGGAGATAGTCACTGCAGGTAATGATCTCATCCAACCTCCTGATGGCAGCGCTCGTCATTCCCTGCAGTGACGTGGGCTGACCCATTGATGTTAGCTCAGGTCACTGCATTACTCTCCCAGCCAATATGGAACATTATGTTCTTCATTGACTGGGACAGTGACTATGGTATGGATCGTCGTGGGACCCCCTTATTGGATTACGCCGGACCTGGAATTGATTGTTCTTTTCAAGAAATTGGTGAAAGAGTGAATGTTTTGGACAGTGTTTTTTTCAAATAAAACTTTTTTTGTTGTCTATTTTATATTTCTTACTGACTGGGTTCGTGATGTCGGGTATCTGATAAGGCGCCTGACACCACGAACCCCAGGGCTTGATGCCAGGTGACATTACATATCTTGCATCAACCCCATATATTACCCTGTTTGCCACCGCACCAGAGCAATGGGATGAGTTGAGGAAAAGCGCCAGGATTGGCACGTCTAATGGATGCGCCACTTCTGGGGCAGCTGTGGCCTGCTATTTTTAGGCTGGGGAGTGTCCAATAACGGTGGACCTCCCTAGTCTGAGAATACCAGACCATAGCTGTCCACTTTACCTTGGCTGGTGATCTAATTGGGGGGGGACCCCACTTTTTTTTTTATTTATTTAATGTAAAATAACGGCATGGGGTGCACTCTGTTTTGGATTACCAGCCAAGGTAAAGCTGCCAGCTGTGGTCTGCAGCCGTCTGCTTTACCCTAGCTGGCTACAAAAGATAGGGGGAACACCACATCGGTTTTTTTTTTAATTTATTTTTTGGCTAAATACAAGGCTAAGCACCCTTTAGTGTCACATGAAAGTCACTATAGGGTTGCAGCGTAGAATATGCAGGGGAGGTAGGACATTATATAGGTCTTTCTCATCTATTATCTATTCATCTATCCATATTTCCCTCTATCCATTATCTGTCTGTCTATCATCTATATTATTTATTGCAGTTACAGTATAAAAAACTGCAGGGACCAACCTGCGGAAAAAATGCGGCAAAAACGCATGCGTTTTTCCTGCGGTTTTGGTGCGGTAGTCTTCAACTCCCAGAAATTTCTCGAGAAATTTTCTTGAGAAAAATCACTTTTCTAGTGCGCACATAGCCTATAACTCTTAGTTAGTGTTTAGAGCACAGCAGGCCGATTTCTCTGCTGACCTTTAGCTGCGGCGCTAACAGCTGCTTTGAGCGCAGGTAGGGCAGCCTAGTATAGTAATACCAGGCTACGAAGGGGCGTGGCCTGGACCTCATGTAGAGCAGAAGCAGTGTGGGTGAGCTCCTGCCTGGATCCTGAAATATCCTGCACACCGGCCTTGCTGACAGGCACTACCGACCCTGGAGGGCTGCAACACTACTTATAACACCCGGGGAAGCGAGCACAGCCAGGATATGCCGACCCGCAGCAGGAATAAAAGGGACAGAGACGCGCAGGAGCGCGCCTCTGAAGAATCTAATATGGCGCCGCCGGCAGGTTGGAGCGGTTTGCCAGAGTGGCCCCTGGCACAGAGCCTACCTACAACGAGGCACCCGATGGCAGCGCTGAACGGGCCCTGGAGCAGGGAGAAAACATACCCGACGGTGAGACTGTGAGTACCCTGGGCCCTGCATGTTCAGAAGCACAAGATATGCATACACAGAGGCCTGCGCTGGCAGAGGGAGGAGGGGGAGATGTGGAGCAAACACCACCTGTTTTCACTGAGGCCATACTGAGAGACATTCTGGCAGCAATTAACTCTTGCAATACCATATTGGCCACTCTAAGCAGCCAGATGGGAACTGTCACCTCAGATATGGCCTGTATAAAACGTGAGCTGCAAGGGATGACTGTCAGAATGGGGGAGCTGGAGGAAAGAGTGAGTACAACAGAGGATAAATTACCACCAATGTCACGAGAGCTGGGAAAGGCAACGCAAAATATCTCCACACTGCTAAACAAGGTGGATGATTTAGAGAACCGCTCCCGCAGAAGTAATTTGAGACTGGTGGGGGTCCCAGAGAGGATGGAGGGCAATGACCCACTGAATTTCTTTGAAAAATGGCTTAAAGACACCATGGGAAAAGACATACTATCCTCTTTTTTCACCATTGAAAGAGCGCACAGGGTCCCTGCGCGTGCCCCACAACCGGGAGCACCCCCACGTCCTATTCTGATTAAACTACTGCACTATAAAGATAGGGACACTATCCTGCGCAGAGCCAGAGATATCAAAGAACTTGCAATTGATGGGAGGAAGATATCAATATTTCCTGATTTCTCCATGGAAGTGCAACGTAAAAGAGCGCAATTTATTGAGATCAAAAATCGATTGCGCAACCTACAAGTGCCATATTCCATGATGTACCCTGCTAAGCTGCAGATTGCTGCGAACCGAGAGACTCATTTTTTTGATACGGCTGGGGCGGCATTGTCTTGGCTGGATATCAATGAGAGATCCCTGAGGAGGAAGAATACCTGAGATTTCCCTTTCTGCCGCCAGGCGTTGTTTTTGTTTGGGACGCTATGCTGGTGAGCTCATTACAGTTAAATTCATCTAGGATCCAGGTTGGGAGACGGCCGGTTCATTGTGGACACACGCTGCACTAGCGAGTTGTGGACCCCCCTCCCTGCATGGACTTGGGGCGTATTTGTAGCCCTGATTCTCTCTATTTGGGAGAAATGTGTAAGATACACTTGATTTTGAGGGCAGGGGCACTGCGCACTGGTGTGCGGAGCCCTATCCCTCTCCTTGTTTTTCTTGTTTATTGTTGTATGATGCAATCTGTTTGGGAAGTGTGGTGTGCCTCAGTCGTGTCGCTCAACCTAATGTTTTTGAGAATCGGTGGAGAACGCCTCTCTCCTCCAGGTATGAAGTATCCGTCCGGATCATATCTTAGTCTACGCTTATGGCAACATCTTTAAATATTGTAGCGTGGAATGTTAGAGGGCTCGGAGATGCGAACAAAAGATGTGCTATATTTACTCACCTACAGAAACTTTTACCGGCTATTTTATGTCTCTCCGAGACCCACATGGTCAGGGATAATGTTCATTGGCTGAGGAAGGGATGGATCGCGCATGAATATCATTCCACATGCTCGACCCATGCACAGGGTGTGAGAGTGTTGGTGCACAAATCCATCCCGTTCTCATGTACCAAATCAGTGATTGACCCGGGGGGCAGATTTGTATGTTTGCTTTGCACGCTGTATGGTATACAATTTATTCTGGTTGCGATATATATCCCTCCACCATATTCAGTCGAACCGGTAAAAAGGATATTGTCTATTTTAGATTCCCTTCCATCTGTGCCGACGCTTTTGATAGGGGATTTTAATAATTACTTACATCCCTATCTAGATAAATTACACTCGGGAAACATATCGGAGAACGCCGCCCCGACTTCATTTGCTAGAATGCTAACAGAGCTGGGTTTTGTAGATCTTTGGCGTGCCCAACACCCCACAACCAAACAATTCTCCTGTTACTCTAGCTCCCACCACACCATGTCACGGATAGACTTGGCTATTGGAAACTTACTTATGGCCTCATATACATAAAAGGTGGCCTACCTACCTAGAAGTGTATCTGATCACTCACCATTACATGTTACGCTTGCATGGGGAAACCCCCTCGCTCTGCCCAGGCCTATCTGGAAACTTAACCCCTTCTGGATCCAGCTTATTGGGGGATCTTTATATGATAACATTCTGGAATACTTTCATCTAATGAGTGCTCTGCACCGCCACACATAGTTTGGGAGTCTATGAAAGCTGTGGTAAGGGGCATATATATTAGAGAAATATGCATACGCAAAAATCAAACCAAATGTTACACCCAGAGTCTGATTCAGAAGGTATCTGATGCGGAGGCTGCGGTGGTGCTCAACCCGACAGTAGAAACTAAAAACACTCTAGAGAAGGCACAGATGCCACTCAAAGAAAATCTCATGTCGGTGGCAGAAAATAAACGCTATTTCCTTAAACAAAATTATTTTATGGCGGGGGAGGGCGTGGGGCACCTACTGGCCACAGTCATTAGAGCACAGGAAGGATCTTCCTATATAAATAGGTTAAAGACGGAATCAGGTGACTTTGTAACAGCAAGCGAGGATATAATAAGAGAAATAAAGAGGTATTATATGCGGCTATACACATCAGACTGTGGCCTCACGGAGACTGAGATTGAGCAGTATTTGGATGCTCTCTCTCTTCCTACACTGAGTGATGTAAACAGGGAATTGCTGGACCGGGACATCTCATTGGAAGAACTGGAGGAAGCGCTTGGCCAGACACAAAATGAAAAAGCTCCGGGAACGGATGGCCTGCCTGGAGAGTTTTATAAAACGTATGCACCCTTACTGCTACCCAAACTACTTAAGGTATTTGAAGAATCTGAAAAGGCAGAGGGTCCTCTCGCCCTCTATGAGGGAAGCCTTAATAGTCTTAATATTAAAACCCGGAAAAGATCCAGAGATCCCGGATTCGTATCGCCCAATACAAACAGACATTAAATTGCTGGCCAAGGTGCTCGCCAATAGGCTGTCCCGAGTCATCTCATCTATAGTGCAGAGTGATCCGACAGGATTCATTCCATGCAGAGCCACATCTATGAATCTCAGGAAATTATATTTGGGAATTCAACAGTTCTGAGGTACCGGGGGAAAGGGCAATTTTGTCTTTAGACGCCGCTAAGGCGTTCGATAGCCTTGAATGGGAATATATGTGGGCTGTACTTCGGAAAATGGGCTTTGGACATAAATTCATAGATTGGGTAAAACTGCTATATGACTCACCGGTGGCGAAGGTTAGGGTTAATGGCAGGTTCTCCGAGTCTTTTCCTCTTGGAAGAGGTACTAGACAGGGGTGCCCGCTTTCACCCTTGCTATTCGCGACTGCAGTGGAGCCGTTGGCAGTGGTAATACGGAAATCCAGGGAGGTAGAGGGATTTCGGTGTGGAGCCGTGGAACAAAAGATATCATTATACGCAGACAATCTACTCTTATATTTAGACAGGGTACGTTCCTCGATTTTGCAGGCAATGAATATCATTCGGGAATTTGGACAGAGGTCTGGTCTACGAATCAACTGGTCCAAGTCGGCTTTAATGCCGTTGGACCCCCTTCCGGGGGACTTTTCGGACTTACAGATTCCAGTTCCTGTGGTCCGGGAGTTTAAATATCTGGGAGTAATTGTCAGCCCAATCCCGAAGGATTTCTAGGCCCTAAATCTGGAACCCCTGTTACAGCGATTCAGAGCAAAAGTGCATACCTGGTGCCGTTTGCCGCTATCAAATATCGGCAGATCCAATTTAATTAAAATGGTAATGATGCCACAATTACTATACCTTATACATAATTCTCCAGTGTGGATATGTAGGGAATTTTTTGTAAAAATTAATACAATATTCCGGGAACTTATTTGGAAGAAAAAGCAAGCTAGGATTCGACTGGAAGTGCTACAGCGGGGAAAGGAGGAGGGAGGACTGGCGGTACCAAACCCATATATATACTATATAGCCTCCCAGATGCAACATCTGAGGGGTTGGGGCAAAGAAGGAGGGTATGATACCAGTGGTGATATAGTGAGAGAGGGATCAGTATGGAAGTACCCAGGTTGCCGGTTGATGTGGGACAAAGACAGATAAATGGGGCACGATATCCCACACTGGCTATGATATTCCGGGTGTGGGACAGGGGTAAGTCTCTTTTGGGGATAAGCGGACCTACAGAGCTCTGGCCACTGTGGCAGAACCCCGACTTGCCAGAAATTAAAAAATTAGTAGGGTTCAGAGGATGGGAGGATATAGGGATCCATTTAGTGTCACAAGTACTACAAAATAATACTCTTAAAAGCTTTGAACAACTGAGAACGGAGTTTCACCTTCCGCATGTCTTCTTTTATCAGTATTTGCAGCTGAGACACGCACTGGAAAGACAGGGGAGGACAAACCCGGTAACAGTGACACATAATCAAACATTACATAGGCTGCTTACATTTGAGTCCTCTAAGGGTCTTATTTCGGAACTATATAAAAAATTACTACCTGCCCATCTGGAAACACATCCATTGATTGTTAAAAGCAAATGGGAACGAGACGTCGGTCCCCTGACGGAAGGCCAGTGGTCTGATATATTGGAACAAGTTCCTAAACTGGCGGTATCTGAGTGCCAAAAGCTGTCTCAAATATATCTCATCCACAGGGTATATAAAACTCCCAGTCTACTATTTAAGATGGGACTCAGACCAAACACACAGTGTGTTAGGTGTGGACAGGATGATGACCATTTGATGCATGTTATGTGGGAGTGTAGACACATTGGTGATTTCTGGAACCAAACCCTGGGACTTATAGATCAAATATATCATAATCACAATACAACCGTCGCCCCGCCTGTGCCTGTTGAGTCTGTGGGAAGGAGAAGTGGATCCGGATTCTCCAACAGCCCTGGGAATAGCACGTATCTTGTACCAAGCAAGAAAGCTACTTGCATATCACTGGTTAGACCCTCTACCACCAACATTACCAGAGCTCAAAAACAAATTAAATAACGTCATAAGATTGGAAAGGGGAGTTTATTTAAAAAGAAAAACATTGAAAAAGTTTTACAGCATTTGGCGGCCATGGATGGAGTTGCCGGGCCTACCCTCTAGTGCACTGGTTCGGGATGCAATGCTGGACCGGTTACTGTTGTGCCTGCAGTGATGGCATGTGTGAGGAAGGGAATTAAAACTAGTTTTTTCTGTGACGAAGTGGACTTTGAATGAAGAGGTGAGAGAGGACTGGAATGGTTTCATGGATGACTGCACGGAGAGGGAGGGGCGGGAGAGTATAGCAATATGATGTGGAGCGACACGGCTGATGGAGGAGGTGTTCCTGTTAGTCTGAGGCATTATTGCATAATTTAAGTTTTGTTTATTTGTAGAGCCACGAGGTTTGTAGGCTCAAGCTATATAATATAATTATGATTTGAGAACTCTATTATATTTACATATATGCAGAGAAAGAACCTGATTTATAAATCACACGTGTATCTGTTTATTGTTATCAGTTATATGAAAAGTGAAATACTCTCTGTATTGATCCCTAATGATTTAATAAAAAAAGATCTGATTTAAAAAAAATAATACCAGGCTACAGTTCTCACCACTGGAAGAAGTCACTGACACAGTCCTGCACTCGGTAGCCTGACATTAGTAGTCCAATACAAAGGCTACCTGACCTGTCCTCATCGCCATTACACTGGATATCTTCTAACCGTTTTCCACTGAAAACTGGTTGCGTGTTTTTTAGGGAAATTGTAGCTCAGTGCACAGCTCTGAACTACAATAAAATGACATCTTGCTCCCTCCCACAGCTTTACAGACTTGGGGACAGGCATAGTCCACAGCTGGAGCTTGCCCGGTTCATAAGTGAAGTAGTCACAGTATAGGAGATGTCAGACACCAACCACAGTTTTCTATGGCCTGGGGTTGCCGTATTTGTGGTTTTAAAGCATCATATTCAGACACTTACAAACGAGCAAACATACATGGCACATCAAAGCACCTGTAGAAAAAAAATAACATGCAAAAAAAAAAAAATGACATTCCCTTTAATTAGCTATATCCAATTAAAAAAAATGTTCAATTACACAAAAGGGCAGGTTTAGAACCACAAGGATTAGCTAACCCATAAGGCGGCAATAAGAAAATGTCTCTGAATGGACAATCCCCACCAATGTAATAAAAGTTTAAGGAAAACAATGTAGAAACAGTATTAGTAGTAGCATAAAATGATAATTATGAGTATTGGAAAGATCAAGCATTGGTTGCTCGTCAATGCAGGAAAAGCAAGGAAAATAAATGATTGGTCTTGGGATACATTCCCATGATCAGAGTTTGCCGAGTTTCTGACTGCCGAATATCTGCACCATCTCCGCACCTCAGTGTTTTATTACATTTTTCTGTGCATTTTAGAAGCTGCGTTTTTTGTCCGTTTGGTGAGTCATACTTTAAATAAAGTGGTTTTGCTTCTGAAGCTTCCTGGTATTGACATGTGGAGTTCTTTTTTTCGATACATTTCCACAGCGGAAATGCACTAAAAACCCATGAGCGTTTTTTTTAACCAGTTGAATTTCCGCATCGAATAAAAGTCTATGCAGAAATTCCGCACAGATGACTCCGCATACCTGCTGGAGAAACTTGACATGCTGCAGCTTGGAAAAACACACCGCAGGTGGGTATACACAGCGTACAAAAGAAGCACGGTGGACATGAGATTTGCATTAATTCCATCCACTTTGCTAGTAGTGTAAACTGCTGAGTTTATGACAGTGAAAACATGGCAAGTCAAAAATATAAGTACAACTCCTCGTGGACATGTACCCTAAGTCAGTCTTCCAGTTGAGAAAAAAAAAATCACGTACAAAACACACATGTTCAATACTTACTAGTAAGCAGATCTCCCACAGTAGTGAATACAGAGGCCATCCCTTGCTGTGTAGGATAAACGTTATTCACTCCAATACACACGGTTAAATAATGCAATGAGGACTTCAAAAAGGCAGTTTGTTCCTTTGCATAACAAAGTTCCTTTAAAATCTGATAGAAAAAGACTGTGTACAGTTCAGTGTTATGAAGGTTACCTTCAGCACCAAGTTCTGCTTCAAGAAGAATTGTCGTAGAAGTTACTAGAATGGAAGGTAGGAATGGACTAGAAGCAGTGATCTCTAAGCATTGCTGAATCACAGACCTTAGTTTTACCACAGTTTGCTGCAGTGAGCCATTTAAACAGTCCGCATTTCCCTGATTTGCATTATGTTCCTTGATGGTAACTGTTAAATGATGACACAAGTTTGTCAGTATTATAATATGTAACTGTCCCTTGCAGGTACTCCAAAAGGTTCTTTCTGTGCTAGAAATAGAATTAAGCACAAAGTTTGCCGTTTTTTCTAGATTAATCATAACACTTTGATTTCGTTTTATCACAAGAGAAAAAAAAGTGTCAAAAAATAAATTCATTATGTCAAGAAATTTTAGCCACTGCTGCTCATCAAGTTCAGTAATACTCCAATTTGCTGACTGGATGCATGTCAGAACAATTTTTATAAAGTCACTTGCATAAGCAATTTTAAACAAAGAATTTGCATGAGTACAACAAAGCAGGCATGTTATACCTCTGTAGCAAACACTTGCAACATGAAGACTCCTCAATGAACTTACATTAGCTAATGATAATAAGAAGAAAAAACATCGACACAGGTCTGATGGCAACAGGCTGTCAGGATTTAACGCACAAATTAATTCTACTAGCTCTATTAGCAAGTTCATCTCAATATCGGTAAAAGTGTCATATCCACTCATCTCTGGTACCGAGGAAACAAGTTGCAGAGCATTATTCATGTTCGTTACAAACACTGAATCATCACAGCAGTCAATGATTCTTGGCGTTCCAATATTGCCCCCTTTGTTAGATATGGAAAGAATATTCTCATGCCAATCCGAATTGTTCATAGAAATGAGAAGCAAAATTTCATGTAGTACAGTTTTCTCTCTCACCAGTGTGGCACACTTTTTAATGATTCTTGTTATAAAAATACACTGCAAAATGCACATTTCCAAAAAAGAATCACTTTGGAGTAAACCTATTGAAATCTCTTTGAAGGCAACTATATCATTGTAAACTTGTTTGCTTTGGTTATTGCCAGGCAGTTGAGTTACCAACAGAAAGTCAGCAATATGGTTCATATCTTCAAGGGAAATGTATGGAAGGATTATTGTAATGTTCTTAGCAATAGAGTGCCACTGAGCAACTGGAAGGCAATGCACACTGACTGCATTATCACTGCCGCTGAGAGGTTTTTGATAACGGTCTTCCATAAGAATGCTCCTAGAGTTCACAAGAAATGATGCAGATGCTTGCAAAGTGAGTCTTTCAGAAACAGATGGCGTGTGAATGTGCATAAGGAGAAGCTTTATTTTGTGAACAGAAAGAAGTCCTAAGTAGTACATGGCGGCTACATTTGATTGACTACAAAGACTATGAACTTTATGCCAACATTCTCTATCTCCGAAAAATATAGAAAAATCCCAACACTCCAAAGGTGAATCTAATGGAAGAGCCAGTTCACACATTTGTGAGACATATTTGTCACAATTCAATGCAGTCACAGTATTTACTTCAATCCATGTGTAGAGAAGCATGAGGACAATTTCACTAAGCTTCAGAAGCCAACATGAATCCCCGGCCTCCAAATCTTGATTTTTCAAAATGGTTAGGGAAGGTAATATCAGCCCGTCTGCAATCTGCTTCATGAGATGCTGAAAACGGTAGATAACTGCCAACGGAGTATTTCCATCTAAACTCTTCATGTTCATCATTACACAATGCAAAAGTAAACTGAAGTATTCCAGTTTTAGGCGAATATTTGGGTTCTTTTCAATATGGGATAGTTGACAGTTTTCCAGAACCATAGCCCACATATCCAACATTTGATTCGGTGGAAGCTCAACAAGAAATTCTGTGAGCTTTTCGGTCAATCCTGACAAAACAATAGGTTGCTTATTTTTGGGGGGCTGACCAATGACCACAAGTATTTTCTGAAACAATTTTGGAAATTGTCGAAGTTTTGTATAAGTCTGCAGAAGGCTTACCATTAAGGCTTCCTGTGCTTTTCTGATGCACATTTCAGAAATATCACCATCAAAGCAAGCATGCAATACATCCACAAGGTCTGGTTCTATAATAAGATGATTTAATACGTTCAAAGTTTTCAAGCACATGAACCAAGGTAGAGAAGGTGTGCATGGACTGCACACTAGCATTTCTGTTAAACGTCGGTAGAACTTGTACTGGCGGCCTTTACCTCTTATATTATCCTCTGCTATATTATATATATTATGACTAATGGCAAGATTAAGCATGCTCTCTAGTCCAGTTATACCAGTTATTGGCCATGCTGGAAGTGAGATCTTTAGGTTATCCTCCTTTAGTCTAAGATGTGCACAGAGACAGCCTAACAATCTGACAAGCATCTCAAAGCAAAGCGTTTCATTTCCATCTCGGCAGTAAGAGTCCAAAAACAATTTATAAAGAAGGGAAACCGAATTAGCCAAAAAGTACATTTTGGTATCTTTCTCACAAAATTCAATTTTCTCCAGTTTTGCCAGCATAGAACAAACAGGAGTCAAACGATCTTTAAATGATTCCCTTTTCTTCTCCGATTTCCCCAAGTCGGGAAGCAGCTGCCCTTTATAAACAATGAGAAGTTCAGCGTGGAAAAGGCCAGTGTGAACAACCACCTCTATGTTAGCTCCAATATCTTTGATAAGCTGGTAGATTCCATTGCAATTGTCCTTTTCAAAGACATGGCTGTTTAAGGCATTCCATAAAAGCAAAAATGGTTCAAAGAGTTGTGTGAGCACTTGCATGAAAAGTCTGTTGGTGTTAGCTTGTTGTCTCTGTATTAGGGTATACTGCTTAAGTGATAAATTAAGTACATCCAAAACTTGCTTTGCGATGCTGTGCTCTGAAGTCAAGTAGTGACAAGCCATTAAACATAGCTTCCTTAACAGTTCGACCATCAATTCACACTTGGCTCTGTAGACTATTCCAAAACAAGGAGTGGCGAGAACACCTTGACAGCAGCTTAACAACGTTCCAATACCAGCTGACAGACTCGACTGTGGATGTGTAATTGTAAAGTTATCATTAATTACCTACGAAAAAAAAATATGGTTGTTATTGGCATGCTAAACAAGTAAAGAAAACATATGCCAAAATAGTGACTTACACCTTATTCACAGGTTTCAGGGGATAGCCCTATGTCCCTACAACTGTTGCTATCCCTCCTTGTATTCACCATGTCTCATCATGTTATTTCCCCATCATACAAATATTTCCTAACTACAGCCCAATTCCAATATAGCCATCTACTTCTTATTCTATGACTTTCCAGCTTATTATTGTTCTTATTCTTTTTAACAGTATCCATAGTCTTACATTCACTCCTGATCAGTACTTTTACTCTTTTCCTACTGATGTATTGTTGTCTAAACCTCAGTAATGTTCCTAAAGTAGCGCTTTGGACTCCAGCTTCCTACCCAGTTTCAGATGACGCATTTTGCCATGGAAATGCAACACCACCCAGGTCCCAAATGCCGAAGCATCCTTGATCACGCATTTCTGATCGCACACCAATCGCCTTCATTAGCTAATGTCACTTCCTGTGTTCTGCTCTTCACACTTCGAGCACCCTTCCCGATTACATCTGTCTTCCACAACCACCTACCCAAGTGATGTCCTTACTCTATACAGCTACTGTACTAATCACTTAGTACTAACAATATGATAGACGTAAATTACACGAATACTATCTACAAGTGTGTTCCACACAACAGTACTCACCATTTCCTCAGATTCTATCTTAAAGTTGTGCTCTGATACTCTAAATGTCCTTTATGACTATGAGGCTGAAAAGTTATTGTAGTTCTGAAGCCTTTGTCACTCCAGCTCTATCTCATCCTGCTTAACCGAAAGCCTCCATGCCGTGTGACTTCAGGCACAGGAGCAGTGAGTTAAGCAGAAGGACACTGCGCCAGGCAGGTACCTACCATAGACTATCAGACTGATTTGCATATTAATTAGAAAAATGATTGTTTTTAGTAATAAAGACACAAATTGGACAAAAGGTAATGGTGAAATGGTCTATTGAAAGAGCTAAAAGGGAATATAAATAGTTTAGAAGTGGGGGCTGAAATCCTGAAGAAAAATTCCCTTTAAACACTATTTACCTGCAGATTACCTAAAGGTAAACAGCATTTCTGAAAGTGACAGCTTTCCCTTAACCACTTAAGAATGAAGCCAATTTTGTACTTAATAACCAGGCCATTTTCTGTAATTCTGACCAGAGTCACTTTCACAGGTTATAACTCTAGAACACTTCAACGGATCCCGGTGATTCTGACATTGTTTTTTCGTGACATATTGTAGTTCAGGATAGTTATAGACAATATTTTTGACTTTTATTTGTGAAAACAAAAAGGAAATTTGACACCAATTTCATAATTTTCAAACTCAATGTTTACGCCCTTCAATCAGAGAGTTCTGTGACACAAAATAGTTAATAAGTTACATTTCCCATATGCCTACTTTACATCAGCGCAATTTTTTAAACAAAATTTTGGGGGTTAGGAAGTTGGAAGGGTTCAAAGTTCATCAGCATTTTTTTCATTATTTCAACAAAATTTACAAAGCCATTTTTTTTTTTAGGGACCACATCACATTTGAAGTGACAGAGGCCTAGGTGACCGAAAATAACCTAAAAGTAGCATTATTCTAAAATCTACACCCCTCAAAGTACTCAAAATTACACCGAAGAAGGTTTTTTTTAACCCTTCAGGTGCTTCACAGGAACAAAAATTATTTTACCTAAAAATGTTGCTCTAGCCCCTATTTTATTCACTTTTACAAGAAATAACACAATATGGACCCCAAAATTTGTTACCCAGCTTCTTCTGAGCGCGCAGATACCTCACACGTGGTCAGAAACCTCTCTTTGGACACATGGGAGAGCCCGGAGCAGAAGGAACAATATTTGAATTTTGGAACACAAATTTGGCTGAAATTGATTGCGAGGACCATGTTGCATTTGCAGGGGCCCTAAAGGTACCTAAACAGCAGAAACCTTCCACAAGTGACCCCATTTTGGAAACTAGACTGCTCAATGATTTTATCTAGGGGTATAGTGAGCATTTTAAACCCACAGGTACTTCACAGAATTTGATACCATTAGGCCTTCATATTGAAATTTTTTAATTTTTGTTTCACAAAAATGTTGCTTTAGCACCAAATTTTTCACTTTTTTTAAGCCGTAACACCAAAAAGTGGACCCCACGGTTTGTTACCCACTTTCTTATGAGCGCGGTGATACCCCACATGTAGTCAGCAACCTCTGTTTGGACAAATGGGAGAGATGGAACGGAAAGGAGCTATATTTGAATTTTGCAAAGCAAA
The DNA here is from genome assembly GCF_048569485.1 of Anomaloglossus baeobatrachus. NCBI lineage: Eukaryota > Metazoa > Chordata > Amphibia > Anura > Aromobatidae > Anomaloglossus > Anomaloglossus baeobatrachus. Next base: position 223,365,745 of record NC_134357.1, read on the forward strand.
TTTGGCTTAAAGATTGCGCGTACCGTGTTGTATTTGTAGGGCCCCCCCCCAGGTACTAAACAGCAGACACTCCCCACAAGTGACCCCATTTTGGAAACCCCTCAAGGAATTTATCTAGATGTTTGGTGAGAACTTTGATCCCCAGGGGGCTTCAAGGAATTTTATAACGTTGAGCTGTGAAAATAAAAAAAAAAAAAAAAAAAAAATGCATTTTTACCACAAAATTGTTACTTCAACCAGATAACTTTTTTTCACAAGGGTAACAGGAAAAAATGCACCATAAAATGTATTGTAAAATTTCTCCTGAGTTGGCAGATACCTCATATGTGCTAGAAATTAACTGTTTGGCCGCACGGCAGAGCATGGAAGGGAAGGAGTGCCTCTTGACTGCAAATTTGCCTAGAATCATTAGCGAACGCCATGTTGCGTTTGGAGAGGTCCTGAGGTGCAGGGCCGTATTTCGGGTTTATGCTGCCCTAGGCACTGTCAGTGGTGGCGCCCCCTTCTGATCAGTCAGATTAAGGGTATGTGCACACAGCTTTTTTTTTTTTTTTCAGACAGATCCGCGCTGTAACCCGCCCAGAAAACCCAAACTCTAAATATTAAAGAAATGAACTCATACACTGCAATGTAAAAACTACTTGCTGTCCATATGTTCAGTCGTTGGAGTTTTTTAAGCGCGTCTGGTTTCCTCAGACATGCAGCGGCTGACAGTGACCGGTCCATTATATGGCGGCTGCTGCTTGGATGCCGCTTACTAGTTCATTTAAAAAATAAGTAAAATCCAGTAGCTAAAAGATGTTGGAAAAAACAACCAAGAAGCAACAGCAAAAAAAAATAAATATTTGCTTCCAGATAAAATGATGACTGTCCTGAAGCGTATTCTGTCTGAATAATTCCGGGGGTTCACAGACATCTACAAGACGTGTGCACATGCCCTGATAGAGCCCAGAGCCTTCAGATAGTAGTTAAGACCTCCATACACATTAACCTAAAGTTGTCTAAACCCGCCAATATCGACAGGTTCTGCTGACAATCCAATGTGTATGGGGGCTCTCAATTCTGATTGTCAGGGGAATAAGGATCCAGCATTATGGGGAGATAAGGTATGCACACCAGTGACTATGTAAGGAGAATACATGAAATAGCAGAAACTGCTGTGTGAATACTGACTTCAAAAATCCAATAGCTATATGCAAGAGTGAATATGTGAAAAATGGAATCTGCATTACTGCCGTGAACATATGAATCAAGAGAAATTTAGCTACTGAATTGATCAATGCAATAGAGCCCCAACACTATGCCAAAGTATTTCTCTACTTGCATTGATCAATTCAGTAGCTAAATTTCTCTTGATTCATATGTTCATGGCAGTAATGCAGATTCCATTTTTCACATATTCACTCTTGCATATAGCTATTGGATTTTTCAAGTCAGTATTCACACAGCAGTTTCTGCTATTTCATGTATTCCCCTTACATAGTCACTGGTGTGCATACCTTATCTCCCCATAGTGATGTTTTTTTAGGTTTTTGCACCCAGTTCGGACTTAGAATGGTGTTCCAAACGTTATTCCTAAGGATCCAGCATGTCCGATTACGGAGTGTAGATCCTATTATCCTCTAAATCAGGGGTGGGGAACCTCCGGCCCGCGGGCCGTATGCGGCCCGCGACCACTTTTCCTGCGACCCCCGAGCTGATTCCCGGGGACTGCAGTGCTGGAGCGGCAGCTGCATCTTGCTGGCTGCTGGCCCTTTAAAACCCCCACACAGCGCGTTCAATGCTGAACGCTACATTTCCTATACCTGAAAGACTACGTCCCCACGCTGGCACTGCCTACGTGAGGACGTACTTTGTAGGTGGGGTCGGCGTGAGGAGCGCTAAAATCAAACAGGAGAGGATTGACTGCCAATCATCCTCCAGGTCTGTTCCCGGCGGCGGTGGCGGCTCCCTGTGCCCAGCGGCGGCTCCCTGTGCCCGGCGGCTCCCTGTGCCCGGCGGCTCCCTGTGCCCGGCGGCGGTGGCGTCTCTCTCTACCCGGCGGCGGCTCCTCTCTGTGCCCGCAGCCACCTCCAACACTCAGTGATCCAGGCCTCCCCCAGTTCTCTAACTGCCTCCCAGCTCCCCCGGGTCTGCCTGTGCCCCCAGCGCTCTGTGCCCCTCCTTTCTCCCCAGTGATCTGTGCCGTCTCCCCAGTTTCCCCAGTGATCTCCGTGCCCCCCTTAGTCTCCCCAGTGATCTGTGCCGTCTCCCCAGTGATCTCTGTGCCCCCCCTTAGTCTCCCCAGTGATTTCTGTGCCGTCTCCCCAGTGATTTCTGTGCCGTCTCCCCAGTGATTTCTGTGCCGTCTCCCCAGTGATTTCTGTGCCGTCTCCCCAGTCATCTGTGCCGTCTCCCCAGTCATCTGTGCCGTCTCCCCAGTCATCTGTGCCGTCTCCCCAGTCATCTGTGCCGTCTCCCCAGTCATCTGTGCCGTCTCCCCAGTCATCTCCGTGCCGTCTCCCCAGTCTCCCCAGTGATCTTTGTGCCCCCCCAGTCTCCCCAGTGATCTTTGTGCCCCCCAGTCTCCCCAGTGATCTTTGTGCCCCCCCCCAGTCTCCCCAGTGATCTTTGTGCCCCCCCCCAGTCTCCCCAGTGATCTTTGTGCCCCCCCCAGTCTCCCCAGTGATCTTTGTGCCCCCCCCCAGTCTCCCCAGTGATCTTTGTGCCCCCCCCAGTCTCCCCAGTGATCTTTGTGCCCCCCCAGTGATCTTTGTGCCCCCCCAGTCTCCCCAGTGATCTTTGTGCCCCCCCAGTCTCCCCAGTGATCTTTGTGCCCCCCCAGTCTCCCCAGTGATCTTTGTGCCCCCCCAGTCTCCCCAGTGATCTTTGTGCCGCCCCCAGTCTCCCCAGTGATCTTTGTGCCGCCCCCAGTCTCCCCAGTGATCTTTGTGCCCCCCCAGTCTCCCCAGTGATCTTTGTGCCCCCCCAGTCTCCCCAGTGATCTTTGTGCCCCCCCAGTCTCCCCAGTGATCTTTGTGCCCCCCCAGTCTCCCCAGTGATCTTTGTGCCCCCCCAGTCTCCCCAGTGATCTTTGTGCCCCCCCAGTCACCCCAGTGATCTGTGCCCCGAGCCTCTCCCAGGTCTGTATGTGCCTTCAGCCTCTCCCATCCTTCTCTGTGCCATCTGTGTCCCCAGCGTCCCCCAGATTTGTCTGTGCCTCCAGCCTCTCCCATACTTCTCTGTGCCATCTGTGCCCCCAGGTTTGTCTGTGCCTCCAGCCTCTCCCATCATTCTCTGTGCCCCCAGGGCTGTCTGTGTCCCTCCGGCATCCCCAAGGGCTGTCTGCCCCCGGCTATGTATATAACACCAGCAATGTTTATGCCCCCCAGTCTTGTCTGTGCAACCCAGTGATGTGTATATACCCCCAGTGATGTATGTATCCCCAGTGACGTCTATGCCCTGCTGCTTCTCTAATGATGTATATTCCTCCCAGCCCTCCCCAGCAATGTTTATGCCCCCCCATCTATGTCTGTGCTCCCCATCAATGATGTATGTACCCCCCAGTGATGTCTATGCCCCAGCCTCCCCAGTGTTCTATATTCCTCCCAACCCTCCCCTGTGATGTATATTCCCCCATACCCTCCTCTGATGTATATACAGCAGTCCCAGACAACTCAAACCTGGAAAAGCAGTTGTGAAAAGCAACAATATCAACATTGCTTAATATTACAGCTGCACCAAAGAGTAGAAGCTCCAGCCGTCACAGTGAGTTAATTGTTTGACCAAATATATTAGGGTAATTTTCAAGTTGATAATTTTGTGCGGCCCCCGAAGGTTGGTAGAATTTTCCAAATGGCCCCCGGCAGAAAAAAGGTTCCCCACCCCTGCTCTAAATGATAAGCTGCTGCTGGAGATGTCCAGCAGCGGCTCTAATAAAGAACACAGAAACACTTGGCAGAATGAGTGCTCCTGTATATGGGAGAGCTGAGCAAGATAGCTGTCGGCTGAAAGATCAGACTAAACTATATGGGGGCTTTAGTCTATTACTTATTCGGCTGACAGACATGCAGATAGCTGTATTTTTAGTCCAGCACGCTATGTTTTAGGCTCAAGACTGATAAGGTAAAGATTACAACAGCCACATGACTTTCACCAGAACCACCATCAGTACAGTAATACATAACTAAAACCACACTAAATACAAGAATACATAACCAAAACCACAGTTAGTACAGTAATACATCAACAGAACTACTGTCAATACAGTAATATCACCAAAACCACCCAAAATACAATAATACATCACCAAACCCACCCGAAGACAATAATACATTGCCAAACCCACCCTAAAGACAATAATACATCACCAAAACCACCATCAGTACATGAATACATTGCCAAATTCATACAGCAATCAAGTGCAGTGTCAGGTTAGACCCATATACATATATGTATTGCATTAACGTACAACTCCCAGTATGTCCTTAACAATGGTAAGGAGATGCTGGTAGTTGTTACCAGCCATCATTAGACTGTGGACCATATAAGAACCACAATACTAATTAGTCCCAAGCAGTAGACTTAACTTTTGAAGGAGATCTTATATGTTTAGGTCCATTAATTCTGAGGAGATTAGTAGGGCAGAGGTGGGCCCAGTAGGGAGAAGGGGCATATCATGGGGTGGGACTTGAGACCCCCACCAATTGCTCAAAAGACCTCTTAAGTGCACAGCTCAGGAGACAGGACTATGAAATTTTACTCCCGGAATCCATTCTCTCTGCATGTTCTGGTTCTCGGAAACACTCGGGGCCACGGTAGTCGGACCCCCAGCGATTGAAAAGTTAGTCCCCATCCCAAGGATAGGGGGTAAGTTCCCAATGTGAGAAAACCCCTTTAAAGCAGCATTAACACTGCAGCCAAAGATGGGAAACTTATTTATCTAAACAGTGTCCATCACCCGATGCACGAGCAAAAAACTTTCATTCGTCAGGTGAGATTATTTTTAAGCTGACTGAAAGGGAATCGGTCACAATAAAATGACATCTAGACTGCAGAAATATTTATATGGGGGGGCATGATCTGTGGAAAAATAATCCCACCCATATAGTTCAGCTTAAAAAGGAACTAGTCACGACCTTTAATATTAAACTGCTCCATTGTCTTGTTAGTCAGAAAATGTGCATCACTTAACGTTGCGTCACTAACAAGAGGGGGGGCAGTTTAAAATTGAAAAAGGGTGTAACAGGTTTAGTTTAATATTCACTGAAAAAGCCACATTTATTTGATATGAAAATGAGGACATTTCTGCGCGGCCTAAGCCTGGGTGCACCGATACCACCGAATATAGGAAAATACTAAGCAGGCCTTTGTCTTGATTAATAGTGATCCATTGGTGGGAGTGAGCACCGTAACACCAAATCTCCTGTCTGCACCGCACCCAACACTGCGGCACACTCCAAGCGTCAGTGCGGGTGTGCACACAACACAGGAGGAGCACAGCGGCACACTCCAAGCGTCAGTGCGGGTGTGCACACAACACAGGAGGAGCACAGCGGCACACTCCAAGCGTCAGTGCGGGTGTGCACACAACACAGGAGGAGCACAGCGGCACACTCCAAGCGTCAGTGCGGGTGTGCACACAACACAGGAGGAGCACAGCGGCACACTCCAAGCGTCAGTGCGGGTGTGCACACAACACAGGAGGAGCACAGCGGCACACGCCAAGCGTCAGTGCGGGTGTGCACACAACACAAAAGGAGCACAGTGAGGAGGGGGACACGGCGCTGTGATGTGCTGTCTGCTCACTTCAACAACCTTCCTCATTGAATCTGCAGTCAAATACAGGCAGCAACCAGGTGTCAGAACGTACCTGCAGTCACATTGCATGCGCAACCACGCGGACACTGCAGTCACATTGAAGGCGCACCGACTGCAGTCACATTGCAGGCGCACCCACGCAGACACTGCAGTCACATTGCAGGCGCACCCACGCGAACACTGCAGTCACATTGCAGGCGCACCCACGCGAACACTGCAGTCACATTGCAGGCGCACCCACGCGGACACTGCAGTCACATTGCATGCGCACCCACACTGACACTTTGAGTGCTACTCTGCTCCTCCAGTGTCAGGACACGTGCAGAAATGCTAAGTGATTTTAGACAGCACTGACTCTCACCTAAGGACGAGGGACTGTCTTTAATTTGCAAATAGGACGGTGCACATCTGCACCAAGACATCGGCCGCACCAGGGGGGACAGAACAGTCTGCATATATATAATAAAATATTAAGTTAAAACTGTACATGCTAGAGCGACGTCCCCTATATAAATGTGTCTGCAGATTAATTGGCATTTTGGGAGTAAAAGTAAAATGTCATCGCTCTTAGCAACACATTGTCCTGCGTCTCCCAAGACTCCCCTCTTGTTTGGTCTGCTGCAGCACATACTGCAATGGTGCCCGTATAGGGAATATGTCACCAGGTTATTTTTCCCCCCTCTGAGAGCAGCATAATGTAGAGACAGAGACCCCGATTCTAGCAATGTGTCACTTACTGAGCTGTTTGCTGTCATTTTCTCTGCTGAAGATCTCGCAGTTATACAGAGCTCATGAATATGCTGGACTACCTGCAGCACACCAAGATTAAGGAAAACAGAGCAGTGTGTATGGGCTTCATTAGGAGTGAAAGGAAAGAACTTCAATAGGAATGCACAAATAAGAAGAAACAGAAGTCTTTAAATTTGCCTAAGTATCTGTATATCCCATGGTCAATAATTAGCGATAATAAACGCTATAGTGCACATAAAAAGTTTTATTAGACACAAGGTACCTGGGGTATAGAATATAATAAAACAGGACAGGATTTGACAATGACAGGCGAATAATCCCAGTGTGGGGCCACATGCGATCTCCCCCTGTTGGTAAGCCCCCTTTACTGCTATCCAGTGCTGGTGTGGTTCTCTACGGCCCCCTGTACTGCTAGCCAGTGCTGTTGTGCTTCTCTATGGCTCACTGTTTTTTCTAGCCTGTGATTATCTGACTCTGGTCAGTCACTGCTGTAAGGGCTGGTAGTTGTTTCATGTGTCAGCTTGGTTCTAGCACTCAGCACTTTGTATATCAGGGACACAGTATATGAATTACCATGCATGTGGCCTGTCATTGTCAAATCCTGTCCCGTATGTTTTATTATATTCTATACCCCATGTACCTTGTGTCTAATAAAACTTTTTATGTGCACTATAGCGTTTATTATCACTAATTATTGACCATGGGATATACAGACACTTAAGGTCCAGTCACACTAAGCAACTTACCAGCGATCCCAACAATGATAGGGATCGCTGGTAAGTTGCTAAAAGGTTGCTGGTGAGATGTCACACTGCGACGCTCCAGCGATCCCACCAGCAACCTGACCTGGCAGGGATCGCTGGAGCGTGGCTACACAAGTTGCTGGTGAGTTCACCAGCAACCAGTGACAAGCCCCCCAGCGCAGCGTGGAAGATGCTGCGCTTGGTAACTAAGGTAAATATCGGGTAACCAACCCAATATTTACCTTGGTTACCACCGCACGGAGCTACACGTGCAGAGAGCAGGGAGCAGCGCACACTGAGCGCTGGCTCCCTGCTCTCCTACAGCACACATCGGGTTAATTACCCGATGTGTGCTGCAGCTAAATGTGCACAGAGCAGCGCACACTGAGCGCTGGCTCCTTGCTCTCCTAGTTACAGCACACATCGGGTTAATTAACCCGATGTGTGCTGCAGCTACATGTGCACAGAGCAGGAGCCGGCAGCACAGGCAGTGAGAGCGGCGGAGGCTGGTATCAAAGGTAAATATCGGGTAACCAGGGACAGGGCTTCTTGGTTACCCGATGTTTACATTGGATACCAGCCTCCGCAGAAGCCGGCTCCTGCTGCCTGCACATTTAGTTGTTGCTGTCTTGCTGTCACACACAGCGATCTGTGCTTCACAGCGGGACAGCAACAACTAAAAAATGGCCCAGGACATTCAGCAACAACCAACGACCTCACAGCAGGGGCCAGGTTGTTGCTGGATGTCACACACAGCAACATCGCTAGCAACGTCACAAAAGTTGTTCGTTAGCAGCGATGTTGCTAGCGATGTTGCTTAGTGTGACGGGGCCTTTAGGCAAATTTAAAGACTTCTGTTTCTCCTTATTTCTGCAGCACACCAAGTAGTCCTGTAATGATAACTACTGCTGATTAAACAGTGATTTTATCAAAACTACACTAAGCAGCCCAGTAAGTGACAACACTGGAATCGGGATCACTGCCCCTACATTATGCTGCTCTCAAATTAGGTGGCAAAAACCTGGTGACAGACTCATAATTCTCCTCACTAAAGAGTAACCACCCTAAGCAAGCCCAAGGCTGTGCCCAAGAATAAATAACTGCCCATCACTGAGCTCACAGCACAAAAAAATGACCTCACACCGTGTCACTTATAGTATACGGCCTCCAATTCACTCCTATAACATTTCCACTATACTGCCCCCTCAAATGAAAACCCCCACTGTCCTCCCCACTGAATTTTACCCTCCAGACCTTCCTCACTTATGAAAATATGACCTCCACTGCCCCAACTTCTCCATGCAGCCCCCACTTCACTGTCCCCACTCTATAAAGAATCTTCTGCTTCGCATTCTGTATACCGAGCCCTCCCAGGCTCCTACTGAGCGCTCCCCATGCTGCCCCTTCTCCATATCAAGCCCCTCCATATCAAGCCCACCATGGTTCCCCTTCCATACAGAGTACCCCCCATGCTTTTCCCATTCTCCATACCATGCCTCCCCCCATGCTACCCCATTCTCCATACCATGCCTCCCATTCTCCATACCATGCCTCCCATTCGCCATACTGCAACTCCCATTCGCTATACTGTCCCACCACCCTCCCTCATTTTCCCTCCCGCCCCCCCCCATTTTCCCATTCTGCTCCATCCCCCATGCTGCGCACCCCCATCATGCTCCATCCCCCATGTTGCGCCGCCACATCATGCTCCATCCCCCATCCTCCATGTTGCGCCCCCACATCATGCTTCATCCCCCCCCATCCTCCATGTTGCACCCTCACCATCATGCTTCATCCCCCCATCCTCCATGTTGCGCCCCCATATCATGTTCCATCCCCCTCATCCTCCATGTTGTGCCCCCACATCATGCTTCATCCCCCCATCCTCCATATTGCGCCCCCATATCATGTTCCATCCCCCCCATCCTCCATGTTGCGCCCCCACATCATGCTGCATCCCCGCCCATCCTCCATGTTGCGCCCCCACATCATGCTGCTCCCCCCCATCCTCCATGTTGCACCCCCATATCATGTTACATCCCCCTGTTGCGCCCCCACATCATGCTGCATCCCCCTCATGCTCCATGTTGCGCGCGCGCCCCTAACCCCCCCCCCCCCCCGGGTTGCTTGTTCGGCGCTATCTTCGGCTGTAAAGCGCTTACCTGCTGCAGGAGGCATCTCCGGCGGCTGCACCTCCCATTCTCCGTGGTGGTGGTGGCAGGATCATCATCTCACATCTTCCTCGGCGGCGGCTCCATGTCCCCTCCTCCTCTGCGCGGCGCTACCTCACGCTGCTGTGACCCTCTGCACAGTGAGCGCACGGCAGCACGTCGGGGCGGGGAGCTGATTACAGCTCCTCTGACCCCGGAAGTGGCGGCTCAGTTTCATTTATATTCGCGTGTTATAGACGCGACTATAGAAATGACTGCGGCGCCCCCTCCCTCTCCAAAAAGGCGCCAGATTTAATAAAGAGTTTGGAGGAGGGAGGAAGATTTAAAAAAAAAAAAATATTTTTTCAAGTTTTGGTTTGGGCGCCGCCCCCCTAGAAGGCGCCGCCCCAGGCACGTGCCCTCAAGTGCCTAATGGCAAATACGGCCCTGCTGAGGTGCCTAAACAGTGGAGCTCCCACACAAGTGATCCCCATTCTGGAAACTAGATCCCTCAAGGATTTTATCCAGTGGTATAGTGAGCATTTTGAAGCCTCTGGTACTTCACAGAATTTGATAACCGTAGGTCGTCATATTGGAAATTTTCATTTATTTTCACAAGAATGTTGCTTTAGCACCAAATTTCTCACTTTTTCAAGAGGAAACACCAAAAAAAAAAAAAAAAACGACCACATAGTTTGTTATCCAATTTCTTATGAGCGCAGCGATACCCACATGTGGCCAAAAACCTGTTTGGACAAATGGTAGGGCTCAAAATGAAAAGAGCACAATTTAAATTTTGGAAAAGTCAAAATAAATTGCAGGCACCATGTTGCATTTGCAAGGCCCCTAAGGTACCTATAAAAGCAGAAACTCCCCCACAAGTAACCCCATTTTGGAAACTAGACCCCTCAAGGGTTTTATTTAGAGGTATAGTGAACATTTTGAACCCACAGGAACTTCAGAAAAAGGCTGCTGTAGTGCCAAATTTCTCACTTTTAGGCTATGTGCCCATGACCCGGCGATCCGGCTGTACCAGCCCTCCTGCGGAGATGCTAGTTTGTTCACAGGAGAGCGCAGCTGTCAGTGCCCACAATCCGGTTCAGGCTGCTGCGGACTTTAGCGCTATTCTTCCAGCGAGAACACTCTTGTCTCCGCAGCATAAATTGACATGCTGTGGCTCAGGAAGCCATGGCACAGGTAAGTTTATGCTGCAGAGAAAAGAAGCACAGGGGGCATGAGATTTAAAAAAATCCTACCACTGCACAACGCAGTGTTTTGGACGCAGCAAAAATACTCCATGTCCAAAATGCTGCAAACCCTAATCGTGGTCACATAGCCTAAAAAGGATGGATGGATGTCAAACCATATATAATGTCCTGCCCTCCTGCATATTCAAAGCTAGACCCTTTAGTGACTTTCATGTGCACTAAAAGGGTGTTTAGCCTTGTATTGAGACAAAAAATAATTAAAAATGGGGTAGATCCCGTGTTTTTTTTTGACAGCCAGCTAGGGCAAAGCAGGCGGCTGCAGCCTTCAGATCGCAACTTCACCTTGCTGGTAATTTAATTTGGAGGGCACCCCACGCTGGTTTTTTTTGTTTTTATAAATTTAAAAATAAATAAATAAATACATTTAAAAAAAAGAAATATGGATACCAGCCAAGGTAAAGCGGACAGCTGTGGTCTGGTATTCTCAGGGTGTAAGGGCCATGTTTTTTTGGCCCTTACCAGCCTAAAAATAGCAGGCCCGCAGCTGCCCCAGAAGTGGCACATCCATTAGATGCGCCAATCCTGGCGCTTTACCCCGGCTCATCCCGTTGCCCTGGTGCAGTGGCAAACGGGGTAATATATGGGGTTGATACCAGCTGTGTAGTCACCTTGCATCAAGCCCAGCGGTTAGTAACGTCGCAGCATCTATCATATAACAGACATTGATAAGCGTCAGTAACAAAACGGAAAAAAAAAAAAATTTTTGAAAAGCCACTCCCCAACACATTCCTCTTTCACCAATTCAAGAAAAAAAAAAAAAAAAAACATCCGGTCTACCATAATGCATTTTGGAGGGTCCCACAATTACTCTGTTCCAGGATATGGAGGACACACTCAGTGAACATATCCCCAGTTTTCTGGAAGTGCAGGCATTCCATGTGAGGAGTGTGGTGGGAGAAGTGACCTAGGAATACTGCACTCACACTCCCCGGGTCACACCACGGCACTGTGAGCTGCAGTATCCTCAGTATCGCTGCAC